>NW_010388883.1:30814-85194 GCF_000710305.1 Buceros rhinoceros silvestris | reverse complement strand
AAGAGCGTTCTGAAATAATTCACGTATCACTCATGGTATGTGGATGTGCATTTTGAAAATGCCTCTTCTAAAGGAATGTCATTTTAAGCTAATCAGATGCTAAATAAGCTAGTTACGAGAGAACGGGAGGGGGGCAGAGAAAATTGGTATTGGTAAAAAAAATCAAAGTATTAGGAACAAAGCTGCTTAAGGCACCATGATACACAAGAGGCGATTCTTCTTTAGAAGTTTGGGTGGATTACACAATTTGGAAACTGTCGTTTGTGAGCATATGCTCAAGTTAGCTAGTAATAAAATCCATATGATTAAAAGTCACTGACAACAGTTCCAAATCCCTCACTAGCTGGAGAATGCCCTGCTGAGTGTGCATGAATTAGCTGCCAGTGCTAGTGCTCTTGCTGGCAGCCCGCGTGTTATTTGGGGTCTGCGGCAAACACCGAGATAAACAAAGAGCATGCCCAGAAAAACCTGCTTGTGAGCATAGTGTGAAATGTTTATGATTGGGCTATCATGGACCGGCAGACACTCGAGCCTTTGTGCCAGAGAATGTTGGAATTTCTTTCAAAACATATAAATTATAAATAGCTATTTCCTGACTTGATAAGCATTACATCTTCCATGGGAAATCCATAGTAATCCTCATTTTAATGCTTATGTAGGAACTGATCTTGGAACTAAATATCGGTGGTTTCTCTGATTGTGAAATGATTACTTGAAATATATAGGAGTATAATAAAATCCTACCTAGTGCTCATAGATCTGTAATCGATTATGAGTGAAGTCATAAGGGAAAAATTTAAATATTGATCATGCTTGGGAAATAGTTGGCAAGAGTTTACTTTTCTATCCCTAAACTTAAATCCTCAAAGTTAGGAAAGAAAATCTTATACTGATCAAAAAAGAAGCATATGGGTTAGGAGGGAAGTATTTAAACCTGGAAGAGGGATAATTCAGCAAATGAAAATTTAAAAAAAGTAGAAGTAGTAGAAAGTTTATAAGGAAAACAAAAGAACTAGGAAAAATTCTACAGTCATTAGACAATGGTAATACATTAAGATTAAAGGAACAAAGCAATTATATACAATTACTAGATGTAAAAGCAATGTCTTTATTTCAGGGCAGAGCAGATATGTTCAATAAATATTTCTATTCTATAACTAGGAAAGAGGTAGATTATGTATTCACGGGGTAGGTTGATTAAATATTTTCCATTCTTGCTGGTATTCAGGAGCATTTTCAAACATCAGCACCTAAATCAACATGTTAGAAATTTCCTACAAGTGTTTTAGGAGATATATGTGTTTTGAGCACTTGGGACTGTCAACATTGATTTTTAATAAGTCTTGGAAAACTGAAATTTCCAGAAGCCTGGAAAAAAAAATCTTATGTTGTCCCATTGTTTAAAAGGTTAAATGGGGTAAGTCTTATCAACCTGACTTCAGACATGGAGAAGTAGTGGGGTGGCCTATATTACTCTAATACAAGATGAAACAATGGTTTGTAAATAAATTTGCTTGACAGAGGATCAGAGAAATAAGTTTTTAGTAGATCAGTTTATTTGCAAGATTGTGTTATAAATAGTGCTACTCTATTTTATAAAGCTTTCAACTTAAAATGGTGAAAAGTTTGAAAAATCAGGTTGATGTGGTATATATTAAACTAATTAAAACAGGCACCCAAATGGAAGTTTAAGTAGGGAGTCACCAAAATGATTGTTTCCAGTGTGAGCCACTGCACATCTGAACCTTAGAGTCTCGCCTCCTGTTGCGTCCAAACCTATACGAGACATCATCGTGTAGAAAATACCAATGCGTTCTGAATCGGAAAGAAGAGAAAGATGTTGCCAAAATTGAGAGACTAGAAAGGACAGGTTTGTTCAGTATCAGATGGAAATAATTCTGGATGTTCATCACGTGTCTTTACATGCCCTCTGGAGGGAGGATTCCATGAACATTTAGAGGCTATTTCAAAGTACATCAACCGGTGCTAGTACATCAACAAATGTCTCGATCATCCTTGTTACCTCTAGCAGTCTTCGTCGGTAGAGGAGCTAACTCTGGACTCTGTAAAAGTCCTGCAAATATCACCACCATCAGGCAAGTGCCCCACTTTCAGCTGGGAGTCCTTAGAACAGATTCGTAAGCCCTGCTGAGATACTTTAAAAAAAGGAAAGGATTATTATGTTGGCCAGGGGATGGCACCTGATTTTTTGTTTCAGTTATCAAGGCAGAATAGCTTTTAAACCCTATTCAAACTGCATAATGTGTAAGAGAGGTTTTGTGTAAAATAAAAAAAGTCCTGACTTTCCATGGAATAGTTCCTTGTGTCAAGCATGGTGAAGATGATCGCCACCCGGTGGAGGATACTTCTTACATTTTCCTGGGTTGATTTACAGAAAGCTGAAGTACTTCACAAAGTGTTCAGTCATAGCAATAAAATCATGTAAGTATGAGTTAAACTATTTTTTTTCTTTCTTTCCCCTGAATGATGGGGCACAGTTTAGAAGACCACGGATTCTAGAACATCTTCCTGTATTAGCTACGACATCCAGAAGCTCTTTGAGAGAAAATTTGAACTTGGATACATTATGCTATCTATAAC
Source organism: Buceros rhinoceros silvestris (assembly GCF_000710305.1). Taxonomy (NCBI): domain Eukaryota; kingdom Metazoa; phylum Chordata; class Aves; order Bucerotiformes; family Bucerotidae; genus Buceros; species Buceros rhinoceros. The sequence continues at coordinate 82,593 of NW_010388883.1, read as the reverse complement.
CAAAAAAAAGGATTCACACATGGTAAGCCTTGGCAAACTTCACAGATATTTTTGTCCCTTCTGTTCCATCTAGGGGTGTGCTATTTCAGATTGGGTTTATAGTGTTGTTACAGCTTTGTTAGTTATTAAAACATAGGAAAAATATTAAAGTCCTGTGCTTTGTATACTATAGCTTTTGTTGGGAGTTTCCTTGTCTGTTGCCTGCAAAAATTTAATTCGGTAGTCTGCAAATTAATTCAAGATGGAGAAACGTACAGTAAAAGATGCGTTGTGTCCTGTCACATGAAGAAGTCTTTAATCTTAAATAAAATCCATTCAGACTTTAATTAATGTTTTCCTCTGTGTTTGAGGAGCATAATACAACCAAGCTGATCTTGAGGTGTTATCTACATTTGGCTTTCATTTGGAGGCAGAACCATGGCTCTAAATAAAAAAAAAAAAAAAAAAAAAAAAAAAAAAAAAAAAAAGAAAAAACAACAAAAAACCCTCCCAACAAAAAACCCAAACCAACCACATTTGAATATAGATAATTAACATAATTTTTAATTTGGCAAGATGGAGTTTCACAGATACAAACAGGCTGGTTTCTTAGTGTCCGTTTGCCTTAAAATGTTTGCCTCACCTGAGAGTTTAGAAATTCCAAGGACAGTAGAACTCATTTTCCAGCTGACTTCAGTTTCTGATGTAGCTGTGGAACAGAACTCTCTGATCCTTTTTTGAAATAGCTATTTTTTATCTTCTATCCATCCATGCATAATGAGAGCATTTTTGACATGTCTTGTATGAAACACACTTGTAACAACCCTGCATCCACCGTTACGTTTGTGGGCACCTTGGGTGCTCTGTGGAACAACCACCTATGAAACCAATATCCAGAGGTCACTTAACTATTCGTGTTCAGTCTTTCCTGGGTTTATTCTGCAGTTAATCTTAAGAACTGCAGTTTTCTGCAATGTTGTTTATCAACCTAGAATTAGCTCTATTTTTTCTCTGAAAGAACAAATATGAGATTAGTGAATGGTTTTACGACCTTATTAATGCTGATTTTGCTGCAAGTTAAATGATATTTCCTAAATGCCGTTCTGCTGAAAGATTCAAAAGATTCCTTCAAGACAGCCTTACAGAAAAAGGAAAATGTAGATGAGCTTTAGAACAAAGAAATGCCCCGGGGAGCAGCCAGAGCTCCCCACGCAGCGCCACAGCCACCTGGCTCTCCAGCTCTGCTGGTTGTTGGCACTAGCAGCCACGCACGTGGCGGCCAGTGCTGATCAAGAAGCATCAGCTCCAGGGTAAGAAGTACATGTGCCTTGTGTAATCTAATCTCAGTGTTTATTCTCCAGAGAGGTGGGTTGGGTTTTTTTCCCATATTGCTTCGTCTGATTTTAACAGTGTTAGTTAAGACTTTTGTCACTTGTGAGCATCAACAGACTTTTTTTTTCTTTTCTACCACTTGTTGCCCAGAACGCGGCTATGTCTGTTAGGCTATGTCGATGCTGTGTCTGATGGGCTTCAGCAGCACGGCATTCAGCAGGTGACTTGCCCTAGCTTATCTGAACCGACTGAGCCGCAGCTACGGTGAAGACACTTGTATGGATCTGAGAGTCACTGGCTTAGCAACCAGAATGGCTAAACATAGCCTACACTGAAGCCCAGCACCTGGTTTCTGACACAGTGGAAGCTGAACCTGTCTGGGTTAAGATCCAGTCTCGCAGTAACGCTCTGGGTGTGGCGTTAGACTTTGCGTGCAAGCTCTGAGATATCACTGAGGTCACAGTGCAGCGTGTGCTGCATTTCCATGGCTGCCAAACGTGGGCTTGCAAGGGCACAGGAGGAAAGGCATCGCCTTCTGGCGTGTCCTAACACTGCAGGATACGTGCATGTTCTTACCCTGCTGAAACCAGCCACACAATCTCTCTCGCATTTAACCAGACCAGGATTTAATCTCTTGCATATTTTTAATTTTCGAATGCAAGATATTTAAGTATTCTTTAGCTATTTTGTCTCACCCATAGTACATGCCACTAGGTCTGGAGATGCATCAAGTCTATTTTACCACACACATCAGGTATGTCTGCAGGCCCTGTGTCTCTGGTAGTTGCAGGTAATGGTATAGCCCACTTATGTGCCCCCATTTGGAGTTATAAAATTATGTTGATCTTTGCTCTGAATTTTTAAGACTCCTCAGGAAGGATTTGGTGTAAAATAGAGGATTAGATAAAAATAATGTACTTAGTCTCAAAGCAGGAAAAAGCAATTTATGCCACTGCATTAGTTAGCTCATCAAATTGAAGATGCTGAATTTACGTGACATATGAGTTCCTGTTGTTGTAACACATTTAAAAGATTACATTGAAATGGAACAAGATACTTAAAAAAAAGCAGGTTAAACGAGATTTTCAAATGTACGTACAATCAGGACATGTGAGACTAGTCAACAAAACCCATTTATTTAACTGCATTTCATCCACAGAAAATTAAAATTTTTCTATAAAGTTTGAAACAACTTCCACATTTTACTATGTTCTTTTTAGTATTAATGTTTCTGGGCAAATTTTGTGCTGGCTAGTGCTGCTTGTAAAGACATCACAGGCTGTAGGGTTTTGTAGGATTGTGCAGTCTCAAATGCGGCTTGCTATAAGCCAGATTCATCAATTTAATACTGACATACTACAAATCATACATTAGTTATGCTCATATTGTTGTAACTGTTTTTCGTAGAGGCAGTAAGTGTATTTTTTCCCCTCAGAGGTCAGTTTTGTACTACAGTGCAACATACAAAAGAAACCCTCAAGCATTTTCACATAAATGTTAATGCCAAAAGACGTTTTACATTCAAAATTGCTCTCTCAAGTAATTGGGTTTGAGCAGTGATATGGGTGTCCGTTATAGAAAGAAACCCTTCAAACCGAAGCTTTGCTCTATATTTCTGTGTTGAAGGCTGTACAGTTACACCTCAAGGAAATTCAGAAGTACAAGTTACTGATTTTCGTCCTTTCCGGTCAGGAACTTATCACTACACTCTGAACTGACGTGCTCGGTTGTTCAAATGCCTGATCTTTCATTGCCCCGTAGGAAGAGCTGCTATATTAGATGAGGGGAATTAAGTGCTTAAATGCTGAGTGCTCGGTGCTGAATGTGTCTGCTTTTGGGTTAGTGCGTGACATTTTTTGCACGTACAGTGTAATTCCTACTCTACTGACGTTCATCAAAGTACAGTCAGGTTGACCGGACTATGTCTTGTGCTGTGTTTTACTGTCAGTTCAGTACAGGTATGCACTTCGGGTTTGTAGCCTTCAGTATAACTTCTGGGCAAAAGATTAGGCCAAGATTAAGTCGTCTTTGGAAAAAAGCCATTGTGCAGAATGGACTTACATAGTTCTGTCTCCAGCATGTTCCTGCGAATGAGCTATATGGGATGGTCTGTAGGTATCACCTGCAGATTCTGCAGTTTCAGAAGTTGTGCCCCCTCCTGTACAGCAAGCCTCACACTAAGCTAAACAGAAAAGGAGCAGGCAATGTAAATTCAGAGAGGAAAATTTATTTGGTCGTATTTGATCACTGTAAAACAAATCCACTCTGTAAGTCATTTTTTCAGTATTTTTGCACTGATCGGGACTGTTTGGAAAAGAGATTAAGTTTGGGCCAATGTCTAGTCAAAAATCTGTGTTTTAATACGGAATGTTACCCTGCCAAACTCCAACACCCAGAGTGTGTTACTGACATCACTGGAAAAAACTCGCTAAACTACACCTTTTATAATCTGTAGAACTGACTCTGCCAGTGGAAATGTATGTGCCAGAAGCTTCAGCTGGACTAACCATGCAGATGCAGTAGAGCTCTGCACAGGTGTAGGAGAGCTGGAGCAAGAATTTTCTGACTTCCAGCAATGCAGACCACAAGATTTCCAGAAGTTAAATAGGTCACAGATTAGGAGCAGAACAGTGATTGCAATGATCAGTTTGATATGTGTGTATATAAGGCAGGTTTGTAACAAACGGCTAGTGATGCTTTAAATATGGAATTACATATATTTGTGCTATTTTTTAAATGAAGGAATATACTTGGACCTAATTTTGATTGGGTTATTAAAGTTAGTTTGAAGCCAGCCTGCTAGGAAGCGCTAGAAACTTTAGAATTAAAATTAAGATAAATTATGAATTCTTGGGTCTCATGGATAAAAGTAAGATTTGAAAGTTCCTTACACCGGTCCTCCAATAGCGTTTCCATATTACACCCATTGATTCTTAAATGGGCCGTCACAAAGGCATTATTAGAGGAATTGCTGAAGTTCAAGTGAAGGCATTGAGAGAGAATAAAAGCAACTTTCTCTCTTAGTGCTTTCCTCTGTAGCTTTTTATATTACCCCCCCATAGCATTAAACATCTCCCATGTGGAGAATGATAGAACCAAGATATCTTTCAGATGACAAAATCACTTAAACTTTGGACCTGTGGGATAAGCATTAACTAACTCCACAGGGAGGAAGTAATTCATTTCTCATTTTAACTTCTGTTACACTGTCCGTTTTGGGCATGCTCAGTATTCCAAGTAACAAATATTCAGGTATGCAGAATATGATAATCGCAAAACCAGCGGAAAAGAAAATGAAATTGCAAAATGTTATGCCTGTCCACAAGCTTCTCTTCTCGTATCCAGGCACTAATAGCCTCTTCAAAAGTAAAAGCTTACTTAGATTAAAAAACACTCGGAGTCTCACTTGTAATACTTCATTGGAAGACAGTCTTGAGCATTCATCTGAAATGCAGAGTGCTTAATAACCTACCTCGGCTGTGAATGCTGTCAAATATTTATGCTTCCTTCCTCCCAATGTTTATTCAGAATGCATTTTTGTACAGCTGGGAAGGTTGTTAGGAGCTGATGACTGGGACTGCAGAATGACAGATATTCTTAAAGGGGAAGAAATGAAAACTTTCCATCCAGGAGATGCAGATGTTGATGTAGCCCGTGATGTGCGGTGTGAATTAGTGATGAGTAAAGCAGCATCTATGCAAGATAAAAGACTAAATCAGAGTGAAGAGCATTCCTCGGTGAATGAATGCCTTGGAAGGAAAGCACCACTTAGCCCAGATTTAACCAGCTTGAAACACAGACACAGAAAGAATTAAATTATTGACTAAGTAGCTTATAAAGACATGGGGTGCAAGAAGAGGGGACCTTTTGAAAGTACAGTGTTAACTTTTTAATGATTTTTCTCATCGGATTGAGTACACTTCAGTGACAACTACAGTCAGGTGTCTTTTTCATGTAAATTGTTCTGATCGGTTCTAACAGACTAAAATAATTTTAATTAGCAAATAGCTAAATAGTATAAATTAAGGTAGTTAAAGACACCCTCCAAAATATTTTTCTTTGTAATTTGTCATTCTCATTTTCTTTAGAGAGGATAAGTCTTCACTCTAAGCAATTATACTGTGTAATTCACAGCACTTCATATTTTAAAATAGCTGTGCAAACATTACATAATCTCCCAGCATCCCTGAGAGAGAGATAATGTTGTCTTCCACATTTTATGGATGGAGAGATCAAGACGTAAACAGTGAGTGCTCTTTATATGCTAACCTGAAGGGCAGAGCAAAACCAGCAGCTCGTAGCCACGTGATTTCAGCTATTTTACGTCAGTCAAACAGATACAGCTCTGCATGCCATCCATTTCCACGCACGTACAGAAGGAAGCCCATCATCTTATTTTTTCTTCACAGTCCTAAAAGAACTTCTCTAATCTACTTACCGTATATACCGCACAGCAATTTTCAGACTGGCTCAGTGATATAGAAAAATAAGACCTTAGAACCACAATGTATATTTTAGCAGCCTCTCTCCTAAGGAAAAAAAAGAAAAGACAAGCATTCGAATGTGCTCATGGTTCAGCAAAACCATGCTCCTTTAGACTACACCAAAACAAAGATCTCCTCCAGATCCAGAGGCCTGTTTTCTTCCCATTAGCCTTCTTGCACTTTGTCCAATCAAGAAGAATGAGGATATGCACCTCAATTCTGTATTTGCAAGGTGAAAATAAAAGCTGTGCTTCCAAGTTCCTAAAATACCTCCACACTACTCCTCACCAAGAAGAACAAGCATGTATTTTGCAGGCACCTTGCAAGCTCAGACTCTAAATAGGCCTTACAAAACCGAAGTATTTTATACCAAACTGGAAAGCTGAGTTTTTCAAATCGAAAAAAAAAAAAAAATCATGAAAATTGAGGGCCTGGAATGAGGGTACTTAGAAGTTGGGAGGGAGCAATTTAAAGAGATGAAGATCCAAATGCAAACAGAGAAGACACTACAAAAAGATTAAAATATGAGTATGCCTGAGAGCAAGAATAATCTGATTTGAGCTCTTATTACAGACATGTTTCTTTTTACTGATTTCTGTGAGTAGCACAGTTCTGGTTGTCTCTCGCACTGTGTATCCCAAGCAGTGAACAAGTGACACAGAAGAGCACCTCGTTCTTTTTTCTTCCTTAAACGTAGCACTAAGTCTGCCAAGTCCATATCAAAGGAATGGAAATAAAAATTCAGAGAAAAGGAATAACTGATTTTCAAATGGGTTTTTAGACGTAAGCCCTTAGAATCTTTATTGTTTGATACGCCGAAGTAATGGCAATCAAGTTTGTATTTTTTTGTTAAATCACTTCTGATTTTATGTGCCTAGGCCATTTTCTCTTTTATATTCGCAAGTTTGAAGACGTTAATGTGTACTTTTGGCTCTGCTGTTTTAAGTTACAATCATAAAGTAACTTAGGAAATGGATATTCGTGCTAGGTTGTACACTAGCAGCAGCTTAGCACACATTCTGCTCTTTGTTTTGCTCTATATTTTCATCTTTCTGTGCCTAAGGGGGAAATTACACCTCTTGCAGTTAGAGTGCAGAGGTGACTGTCAGAAGTCTTGATCCTGTCAGGTGGTTTTACATATTAGATGGAACTTTGATTTTGCAGGCAGGCTCCTACGGCTTGTAATCACACCTTCCGTATATAGACAGCAAGTTGTGCATGTGTATGTACTGAGTATCCCCTTCTTCGGTACGTATGAGCGGAAGGTGTACATTTCAGCATGCAGCTGGAGACCTAAGAGTTGCATCTAAATTGCTGACAACGGAGTGTTGACATTTTTCTTTGTTATACTGATGTTGATATAATACTGAAGCTTACAAGCAGCATCCAGGATGCTTGGTCAATTTTCCCAGGAGAGAATGATTAAATGACTGTTTTAACGTAGACTCTGTTAGCTGTCATTTCACAACTTTCAAAATCTAATCTGCTAAACTAGATTTATAAGTTTAAATGTGAGTTTAAAATGCCCTGGAAAGTGGCACTGAGCCTAGAAAAGGAAAATAATTCCAAAAAACAGATTAAAATACTTTACAAGGTATTACAGAATTGCAGGCAGTAGATTTGACTTCCAAAAGCCTCTGACCTGGATCACTGGTGATGAATACACAAAAGGGTCAAACTAGGAAAAGTTCTTTTGTTGTATAAGGGAATAAGTTGCTGCTGCTAAGCTGCTGAGGCCTGGATGTCAGAAAAAACCAAAAAAAGCTCCAAACAGATCAATGTAGCAAGGGAAACTGATGGTGAAAATTACTAAAAGCAATAAACTTACTTTAAAGCCTCCTGAAATCAAATAGTAAGTTATTCTTGCACAGCAGGAGAAAAACAGATTCTCAACTGTGACATCTTGGTTTTGGAAGAACAACTTTTAAGTTAAAATAAAGCAAAATCCTTTCCTGACACTAGTAAAAATTCATTTTATTTACCTTTCTAAACTGCAGTTGGGTTTAAAACGATATACAAGTCGTCCAGTGGATGACTTCCAGAGGAAGCATACCACGTGATTCCGGTCATAACTTTTCTAGCAGTTTGGCCTGCACATGGGGTCTGCAACCCCTCCAGCCAACTAGAACCTGCGCCCCCGTGAGGTGCGTCTTAGGAGAGAGCGCATTGGTTGATTCTCAAAATGCAGCTCCTTACCTTCCAGTGAAATTATCAATGCATTGTGGCCATAATACCCCGTGCAGCACCGAAGGCAGAAGCAGTACATTCAAACGGAATTTTAAGAAGGGGCATAAGTTAGTTTAAAAAATCGCGTAGGAGCAACAGATAGGAAATGTCAGGGTTTTGGGGTAACGTGTAAAATTGGGGCATAAGGTTTTTTTATTTTGAGATTATGAAGAAAATAGGCTCATGCTGAAAACACTCAACAAGCACTTGCGTCATCTTTCTCATGCCCTTAGTTTTCCCCTTCTTATTTCAGTAGAATCTTCCTCCCACACCACGTTAAACAGCCTTTGTGGATTACAGGGGGGACCGCGGTGGAAACAATAGCTCATACTGCAGTGGTCGGGATTCACACTCACCCGAATACTCTGCGCGTCACCAGCGGCATGGCAGCCTCTGCCTCTGCAGTTTCCCACTCCTACTGCCTGTGCACAGCTGGAAAGTAGGACAGCAAATTTCAGAGAAGCGTTTTCACTAACTTCATTTTACACCACTGTGGAAAAATAAATACTCCTTCTGTATACAGCCCCCCAGAGAATTAGAGGGTGGAGTTTGTGGGAGCCAGGGGTTTAGTACCAAGCATTTATTGTGTAAGTCTAACGCTACGTGTGTGTCATTTGTCTATATTAGTATACGCAGTGGTAATAAAGGCAATTTTGGGCTAGGAATTTCTCGAGTATTAGCAAACTAAGCGGGGGGGTGGGTCTTGCTCATCCCAAAATGGAGGTGGTATTGCAGTTTTGGTACTGCTTATTTTCATATAATCAAATTGCTCTTTGACTGCTTTCTTACGGTTTCATTTTCTCTGTCATTCTTTAAAGTTGAAATGTTTAATCTGCCGCAGTAGAAAAAGCTGGTCTTCTCAATGCCCATAAAAAGAGATTTTTATTTTTCTTCTGTCAAGTCACTGGAATATGATCTTCTGATGTCATACGCTTCTTTTCCTTAATTAACTGAAAACTTAGTCCTATAAGTGGCTATTTGTTTAACATGGGTTTTTTTCTGATTCTTCATCCTAACACTCAGTAATTGCAAAATACTTTTGGAATGAGCAATAAAGGCATTTATTTTCACATTCAAATGCAATATTTGTTCCTACAGCAGCATCCTTTCTGGGTAAGAAATTGCTGTATCCAGTCATTTCTAAATTCATTAATTCCATTACTGAAGTAATTTCACAATGGTTTGATATTTTATTATAATCTTCTGCCTTTAGAAGCCTTTAGTGGCTAGTTTTGCAGCACCACCTTCTCTGATTCAGACTTTGCTGTTTTTCTTAGTTACTATGAGAGCTTCCTTTCCGTGTGCTCTACCGACATCAATTAATGTGAACTTCCAAAGAAGAACGAAATTGCTGTGAGATTTCACTATGCCAGACACCTGATCACACTGTCCACCACAGTAGGATTCCTTTTCAGCAAAGCTTGGCAGGAGGCACCATCTCTCTCTGGAGACCTTTGCATGCAGTATCACCTCCAACACAGGGTAGAATTTGAGGCACTAGGACTTCCTGCTCCTTCTCGTCTCTTTGGGATATCAGTCTTCTCCTAGCAAATGCTCTTCATTACCCGCTCCCCGCACAGGTCCCATCGGCCACCACCAACAGAGAGAGCAGTTGCTGTTTGACTCCTCTTCTTTCCTAGGGATAGAGGGGAGGGGAGCACCGGGCAGCCGTGGGGCCCCTTGTCTCCCAGCTGCAGCAACCGAGAAGCAGCAGGGCACGAGCAAAAGGCGCGTAGCCACAGCCCAGCCGTGCTGCTGGGGCTGCGCTGGGTGACGCAGTGGGTACTCCTGTGACCTTGGTCCTGGCAAAAGCTGTTACTCAGGGTCTTGCTCAGTCCTGCTGAGCTGTGAGAGTGTCAGTCAGTAGCAGGTACAGGGGCGAGGGACATAGCTAGGGATATTACAGAATGAAATGAGTTGTCACGGGGTAAAGGGAGCCCAAAACTGATGGTTGTGAAGAAAATATCTCTATCCTTGTAAGATGGCAAAGTACTTAATGAGAAAAGCCATGAAGCCAAACCATATTTTTGGAAGCCATTGTGTCCCTTTTCTTATTCAACATCCAGGGCCTGCTGTCACTATCTTTTACATCCAAGAGACTGGCCTCGACCCCACCAGCCTACCTTGCATTGAAGATGTGTTAGACTAAATGTTCCCTGGCTGACGCTACTGGGGAAAGGCAGGAGGTCTGAAAAACTGCTGGCTAATTCTGCCCCTTCCAGGAAAGTTTCTGGAAGAGTATTCCTTCAAAATTGACTAGTTGTTAATTTTAATAACAAAGATCTAAATCTGCTGCAACTTCCAGCTGCACACACACCCCACACACCCATCCACCCACCCCTGCGCCGATGTTGTGCATGTTTGATAGTTCCTGTTAGTCCTTCTGCCTCATTTAAAATGTGTGCTGTTTGCAGTGCTTTGCATGCAGGAGCCTTTTGAACCTGAAAGGCCTGTGAGTACGTTACAGCCTCTGTTCTCAACCCCGGTTTCTCCCGTGCCTTCCTTGGGTGAGCTGGATGCTGAGTGCAAGGCCATGCCACGCACAGCAGAAGTTCAAAAAAAAAAAACAAATCTAGATATTTATATTGTGGAAGTAGGATGCAGGAAAGGGGAAAGAAACCCAAAACAAAACAAATTTGAGTTGCCAGTAAAAGGTAATCGTTCTCGTCTCTTTAGAAGAAAATGAATTGAGGGGGAAGGGGGAAAGATGTGTTTCCTGCAAAGCTAACTTCTCTCTGAGAAACTACAAGCACCTGTGTTCTATGGAAAACAACATGAAACAAGGCAATAAAACCAGGGACTGTGGGGATCACATAACTGGGAATTAATCAAAGCTTAACGGAGCAAAAGGAAGGGAGGAGAAGGAGGTGTATTTCCTCATAAAACTCTTCCATCTTCCAGCCCACGCTAGGGGATGCGCCACACGCAAACCTCTTCAGCTGGGTTTTCCCTTCAATACTCTGCCTTGGATATCCTGGGCCACTTTCAGGTTGCATTTCCAGAGAAACAAGAGTATACCAAGTGGGGTGAAAGAAAGCTGCTGCATTGCCTCTCAGATTCAGAGCTTTGTTTTTAAGTTATTTTGCTTAACATACGTTGGCTGTTTTTGTCTAAGATATGTTGATTTCATGCTTAAATAATTCAGCAAACTCTTTTTGTTGTTGTTGCAAATTGTACGGTTGCCAAAACCTCATGGCACTCCACTGTTAGTGCCCACGTGGGAAACCTCTAACAGTGCTGTGAATGGTCTGCAATTCATTCTGCTCCATTCACCGGGGTTTCACGTTTCTTTTAGCACAGTCCCCAATTCTCTACGCGCTTTTACATTCGGTGTTTAGTCTAGTACTATTCCTTGCTTGCTGGCGGTTGTACTGGAAAAAGATTGTTGATATTATTCTGGCGTATATAAGCAGTAAGGATTACACCGCAGTCGCTTTGTCGCTTTTAACTCAAATTTGAGCTTCTTGATGGATTCCTCCTTTTTTTTCCTGTTCGGATACAGTAAACTTGTCTGTCTCTCATAGTACAAAAGGGATACCGGGCACAACAGAAGGTACAGTCTGCCTTCACTGGATGTATTTCGGTGTTCACCGCACTGCAATGTGCGTCATTCCCCTTAAGCATTACAGCAGTCCTCTAGAGGGGGGAATGCAAGTAGTTAAAAAAATTAGATATCTGTTTCTTTCAATTCACTGATGCCTGTATTTTGAGGGTCCTGGTTTTCACATTTGCAAGTCAGGTAAATGTTAATTATTATCCTGACTAAAACATTATCTTTCTTGATTAGTATTGCAGACATTTATAGTAATGAACCATTCCTGTGGCTCTAAATGGTAAATTCTGCTCTTAGCATGGGTCTGTCTGAAACACAGGGGCTAAATGCTCAAACATATTTACCTGCCTATATATACTATTTTAATAACCATACAAGCTACTGTTCTGTAACAAGTTGGCTTGATACAAATGAAAGCTGTTTTCTACTTGGATTATATCAGTAGACTTTCCATGCAAGTGAAATATGTACTATTTTTCCTCTCAAGCTTAAACTCAACATAGGACTCAAGCATATGTGTAATCCAACTGGAACTGATTTTTGCATACACTAAGATTCTTTCCACTGCAAGAGTGTTATTAAGGAGTCCGTAGTGAAAATAAGAATCAGGACCTTTCGCCTTAAAATGCCTTGCTGAATCGGAGTTACAGGAAAACACAGATCACAGGCCTTTAGTCTTAAATCATAAAAGCAGAACTGTTATTCAGTATTAAACTTCAAAACTTTTTGTACTATTTTAGCTGAAGTTTGGTCCTACTATGGCTGTAGGTACATTTGAATTAAATTAGACTTATTGAGGTACAGATTATTTTCTGCTGGAAGATAAGATAGGGCATTATATCATCTTGGTCAGTAGATATTGCACCTATTTATTGAAAAAAGTATAAAAGATATTCCTAGAAATTGGGAACCAGGGGCCTTTAGTGAAGTCCCAGGTAAACGGTCTAAAGTAGTGACTAGAGACAATAAAAAAAATCTGCAGAAATAAAAATAAATTATAAAAGCAATAAAGAGGAATAGTTTGTTGAAAAGAAAAAAATACTCTCCAAATTACTATCATCCATTTGTTGTGTCAACATAGGCACACAGGAGTGAATAACAGAACTGTTTCTTTTATGCGATTTCAACTTTTTTTTAGTGTTTTTTCAAAGCCTCTCAAAACCGGTTAGTAAAGAATCTATGTTTACAAAGGTTTCAAGGTAGATTGCTGTTGTAGATTAGAGATTAGGAAAGTGGTAGAAAATGAAGCAGAAAAATTGGTAAAATTCCAAAGTGGCAAAGAATTAACTGAGGAGTACCCATAATAAGACCAGTTGTTTAATAGAGTCTGGAAATGAGGGAGAACATTTGCAAATTAAAATTTGCATATGGCACAGAATTTGTTAGGTTAGCCAAGACTAGAGAACTCTTGAGGGACCTATACAGTTTAGGTACTTGGGCCGCACAATGGCAGATGGGATTAAATGCTGACAGATACATATTGGAAAGGATAATTGGGTTAAATATGATTACATCAGCTCCCTTAGCTGTTTAATGGTCTCAGTTTTAAACCCTTCCTTTGAAGTAGTTGGCAAACACCCATTATTTCAGTTAGAGAAGACCCAGATCTGCTGTCTGAAATCCGAGTGCAGCCCTATAGATTGTTTGGGAAAATTATGCAGATACCAGACTCTGCTGCTGCATTGCCTTTCAGCCAGATGCTGAGACTTTGGTTTGGTTTTTTGTTTTATTTGCTGTGTGCTACCACTATTCTGCTGGTCACCGGTCCCTGTAGTGTTATTACTGGGTCTCTTCGCAATGGCCACGTTCAGCTTTTATTCATACAAACTGCTCTTGAGCTCAGTGGAGGTTTTCATTCAGTTGGAGTTGTGGGATACATTGTGCCACGGACATTATATCTGGTGCCAGCTGCTGTGAGCAGCCTGTCCTGTTTCCCATGGTGTGGCTTGCGCTGGGCTCTCCAGGGCTGTGGCTAGCGCCTGTCTGGCCAGCACATACCAACTGATGCACCAAAGGGCCAGATATGTGCAGCTCTGTGTGTGCCACCACTGATCTGCCAGACGCACCATATGCTGGTTGTATGATTTAGGGTAACTAGTGAGCTCACCCAGCAGGAGGAGAAAGAAAGCAGTGTTGTGCTCATTTTAGTTCTTCCCTCATTCAGGTGTTAGTGGTTTATTTGTCTTTTAGGCTGCGATGCTGATGGAACCCAAACAGGCCTGGATGTGGGCAATCGTTTTCTGTTAATAATTTGGATGCTGTCCCCGGACCACAAATTTTGTTGTTGCTACTTAGACAAATCAGCCAGCTATAAATTTCGATGTACTGTGGTCTACAAGGGTGTCAAATTCAGCTAGTTACTGCAATATTTGTGACTCAAAAGGATGGATGGTTAACTAAAAAATATCCAGGAAACTTCTCCAAAACAGCCAAACTATTCCTATAAATAAAACTAATTTTAGGAACACTGTCACTTCCTTGCAGTTCGTTTGACTAGGTATTCCACAGCACAGTGTTTTATCTGGACATCACTTAAGTTCTAGGATCATGTGAAAAAAATGACTATTCATATATCTCTTGGTTCCTGAAATTATCTGTTCACACTGATAGCTCAGAAAGGCACCTTCTTATTCATGGACAAAGTCTACATCTTTTAGTCTGTTTCACTGATCTGTTCCAGAAATTTATACAATCATCTTGATGCATTTTCTCCCCTAGTTCTCACAATTCCCTAAAATTGCTTTTCTCACTAGATTAATGTTCTTTACCACATTTTCCTACGTCCCAGTCTGACCTTCCTCCAGTCTCTTGCCAGCTCTTGGACGTCCTCTGGAGGGACCATGCCTGCCTGCTCCCTCTGTGACTGAGGCAATACCCCCGGCCTCTTCATCCCGAGCAGTGTCCCCACCACCTGCCCCTCTCTCTGGGGACTCTCATTCTTCGGCAGCTGCCTGCAAAGCTGTTCCAACGCTTGCCTTTTCCTTGAAGAGGCCTATCCCTAGCCTTCCCTTTCCGCTGTAGGTCCAGACTGGCCTCTGGCACGGGTCTCTTCTCTTGTTCTTCCACAAACTTGAGGAATGATTGAGACTGAGCAGTAGGTCCATAGGACAGAGAAAGAGGCCACTTCTGCTCACATGGGGTGGAAGCAGAGGATGGTGCTGAGGAGAGCAGGTATCTCAGACATTCCAGCAGGAGTAGCAATCCCTTATTCCAAGCAAACGGGAGGACTGAGAAGAATTACAGGTAAGGTAGAAGGAAAGAGGAAGGGCAGTGTTTACCTCCAGCTGTGCTCCACAGCTCTGTTGTAGCCCCTTCCCTCCCAGACCCATTTGATGCCTTTCTGCTTGCATCTAGATCCTTCTGAGATTGCGATGTCCTCTCTCCATCCTGGTGTTTGGATGACCTTGGAAATCCTTCCTGCCCTGGAACCACTCTGTCCCTCATTTCTTCTTGAATATAGCTGATCCCTCCAAATCCTCTCCCCCTCCGGCCCCCTATATTCCCTTTCCCAGAAAATTGGACTTTGTCTTCATGGCTGAGATGTTGAGCCAGCTCTGCACTCCTTGAGTCGTTCCCTAGTGAGTCTGGTAATATCAAACAGATGTCTGAAGGAACTGGGAACTTTGCCCATTCCTGAGGGAAGCTGGGCCCGAGCTTTTACATGAGTAATGCCCTTGGTGTCCAAAATTCAACTTGTCCCGGGCTCTGGCTATTCACCAGAACCATCTTCCTTTTCTCTGAAGGCCATGTCACATCTTTTTAACAACATACTTTTTTGTCAAGTGAAATAGATGACAAAACGTTTCACTTGGCCAACAGGTATGTGAATAAACTAGATAACGTAAGGCAGCAGGTAGGCTCGCTGGTGTGTGTGTAAAGTGAGTGTAATTACTACAGGGCTGCTGTAGGAGCTGTGTCAAGTCTTGCCCAGCTGTGCTTTCCGCTAAGACAGGAACCATTTTGCATGCACACTGTCATAGTGTATAAAGTCCCAAGATTACAGTCATGTCACTTCCATTTTGTTTCTATTCAAATTTCGTTCTCTGCTGTTAACCAACTTCTCCTTTAGGGATGAAAATGTAACAAATTTATAATATTTAGAAACACAACACAGCTCCAGGGTATCTTAACATTGTTACAGTTGGTATTATGGGTTCCTCACACAATATTTATTCTTGATTTCTAATTCACTCCATTCAGATTTGCAGTAGGTTTGCTTCAATGTGGGTAAATGACTTCAGCTGGAATAACCACTTTGAAACATCACCCTGATATTTAGGAGGTTTAAAGATGTCTAGGGAAGATTTCTCTCTCTACATTTTTTGTTCACGTTGTTTCTCCTTTATGATTTTTGCTCAAATTGGAGGAAAAATGCACCAGAAAACATACATTTTTAGCCTAAATTTTAAAATCATCAGGTAGAAATAAATATGCAAACTTACTCAAATGAAGAATTCAGAGACTTCTGATTTCTGTAAGGGATAAAAGTGCTGAGTTAGAGACACTTTGAATTTTGGATAATTGAAATAAAGGCCAGCTGTCATGAATTTGGTCTATTTCTGGTCTTCAGAAATTTTGCTGAAAGAAAAAGCATATGCCATTAAACATGACTGTTGGTGAGTACAAAATTTTTAGATTTATTATTTTTAGTTCTTACACCTCGTTGTACTAAAAGCTAAATGGGACTGAAGTAGAATGTCTGTTCTTATTGAAATGGATGTTTTATTTACATAAAGCATAAGACTTGTGATGCAAATAGTCCTGAGAGTATCTGCTGATCCTCCCCAGTCTGCTTCCTGCTTCGGTTGCTCTTGCAGTTGGGGTTGCTGTATCTGAGCCGTCACTCATTCTTTTTCATTGGCATTTAATGTAAGGGACTGTGTTCTTTAAATGATTGCTCTGAACCAAGCTCATGCTTTTTATAAAAAAAAAAATAGAAAAAGCTGACCTGAAAAAGTAGTTTATTACAATGGAAACAATGTTAAAATACTTCTTTGGGGATCTATCACTCTCCTGTTTGTTTTCTGTATTTCACAAAGCCCAGACTATGACACTGGAAAACACTCAGCCTGACTTTTCTCTCCATCCAGTTTTATTTCCTACTTCACATACCCCTGTGTAATAGTACTGTTAGACTTCTTGGTACTTGAGATGGATGTTTATATTAAAAGAAGTAAAATTATTCTTTTGAGTTTTAATTGAGATTTTGTATTTCATGGAAGGTTTGTGAAACCCCCTGGCAGTTTGAGGGCCCCACTCTAAGGGACAGTGTCCCTTTAACAATGGCGGAAGTTTCACAGACTTCCAACTTGGCTCCCTTACAGTTTATTCTCAATATAAATATACCATCTGGGAATGCTTGATTCAATGTTTCCCACATAATTACTTTCTCATGTCAATTCTCCAGTCTTCTACTGTGTGAAGTAGTCTTTTACTGCACTACTTCGGGGTACAACGATAGCAGCCACCAGTACATCGGATACTGAGTCAGATTAAAATAATGGAGGCAGCATGAAGCGTTCATCATTTTCAGCATTTTGTCAGTAAGAACAGTGGCCTTAGGAGGGGATGGGACTATGCGTCTGCAGAAACGTGAAACAAATACGCTCCTTTAGAAAAGGCACCGAAAAAATGCCGAGCGTTAAGTGTCTATATATACACTTGGAACTTCATGGTGTTTAAGCTTGTGCTTAAAGATAAGTGTGTATTTAAATGTATTCTTAAACTGAAGCATCTTTCCATGTTTTTCTGACAGGAGTTTTCTCAGTTAATTTAAGAAAGGCTGCAGCAAGTTACTAGAAATTAGTAGAAAGATAGAGATTAGTTGGACTTTATACTTAAAGCTAGTATCTCCAAAGACTGAATTTCGTTCTTGGTTTGGTTTTTTTTCCTATGGCTGATTTGTCTCCTATGTGATGAAAAAGTTGAGTTTTGTAACTGGGGTGATACAGCACAAGTGCAAGTTCCTGTTCTGTAATCAATAAACTAATGGAGTTCTGGCACAGAAAAGAAAAACCGGTAACGTTTTGGTTGATCATGCTGAAACACACAACAAAGAAAAAGGTAATTTTAAACGTGTTGAAAAAGGACAAACTCTGTATTTAACATTTTGATTATTTATTTCAGATTAGTAGGTTAATTTGTTCCCTTAAAAACATCTTCTGTTGGGGCCTCTGGTAGTTGGTGTCCATACTGAGTGCTCTGCGGGCTCTCACCAAGCTTTCTAATAAATACCCTTTGAGCAAGCCTTAGTCGGCACCCAGACAGAGACTGCGCAAAAGGATTTCCTCTGTCCTCTGGAGGCTTCTCAGGAAAAGCGTCGTAGAAAACCAAGATTGGAACAGATCTTTGAAAGTCACCGTGTCCCGCCTCATGCTCAAAGCAGGGACAGATTCAAAGGTAGTTTAGGACGTTGTTCAGCAAGATTTTGGAAATTTCTGAGGTTGGAGATTGTGCTCTCTCTCTGGGCAACCTGCTCCACTGCCTAACTTTTGAGTGTGAGCACTGTGAAAAAATTGACTTTTTACTCCCAGTACAAAATTTTTGCTGCAAATAACGATTGTTGCCTGACATCCTTTTGCTGGACACCTCTGAGATGCCTCACCTCCTGTGACGCTCTTTGTGGCTACTGGCTTCCCCATGGTGCTGGGGTGAGAGCTTCAGCTGGTCTGGCAAAGCCATCCTGGGGTCAGTCTGTGCAGAAGGCTGCCCAACCACCGTGGATCCGTGCATTTCCCTTTGTCATGTACCACCTTACGGAGCCGTTCTGTCCTGTCAGAAACGCGGGTACTGTGACCCGGCAGGAGAAAGCGGATGAAGCAGAAGCACCTGGTATTTCATGTATCCGGGCTATGGGCACACAGGGTAATACACAACAAATGCAAGTTTTGAAAGAAAGTGCTGTTTAGTATTTTATGACGCCAGGGACGTTTGGGCTGTGTCTATTTTTAAAGTAGGTATGTATAATTTAGTCAGGTGAGTTTTATCATTCAGCTTCTGCCTTAGTGCTAAGCGTCGTGGCCCTAAACCTATAAACAGCCTGTAAGACAATACTGGGCCCTATCTAAATCAGTGGAGTGCTGGACTAGAGCTTAAGACTTAATTAAAGTAGAAAGCATGTAATATTAAGTAATTGCATATTAAATCATCAGCAAGGGCTTTTCTCATAAATGATTTTTTGTAAGTACATAAATCCTGTAGGTCTTTTAGAATATTTTAAAAATTTCCATACAAATCTGTCTGCGTATTTAGGCACCCAAGAATCTTTACAAATCTCTCAAAAGTACTGTCAAAAACTTT
This sequence comes from Buceros rhinoceros silvestris, assembly GCF_000710305.1. NCBI lineage: Eukaryota > Metazoa > Chordata > Aves > Bucerotiformes > Bucerotidae > Buceros > Buceros rhinoceros. The sequence goes on along the minus strand of NW_010388883.1, from coordinate 63,720 downwards.
CAAGTGACTTTCACGTTGGGTAACTTGTTTTCATTAGAATATACACATACTTCAGTGCTTAGATTTTGCATATTTATCTTTCTTTTGATATGCAACAGTTAAATAAATACAGATTTTGCATCTAGACGGACCATGACTTCGAAAATGTTCTGAAGATATTTGGATAGCTGTCAAAAATTATGTTGACTTATTAATAACTACCACATGGCTTAAATATTTCTTTTAAGTCACATTCACATCATGCTTTTATTCTGCCTAATTGTTATTAATCTAAACATTATTCAACATAATAAGGCTTAATATATTCTAGCTCATACCCTGTAGTTTTTTCATTATAATACAACTGTTTGTCATAGAGGAGAAATGTTTCACATACACTTTTACAGCTTTCTTTCATAAGAAAGCCCTCAGGTGCTCTAGAGTACATTGCAAATCTTTAGTCCGGTAACAGAAATAGTAAAAGGTGCTACACTCCTCCACGTCCACAGAAATAACCTTGACAGTAAGACTCTTCTTAATGCAGGTGGAGGGGTCCACTGTAGGACAGAGGCAGATTGCTGGACGGTGTAACGCGGTGCTGATTCCAGTTTGCCCTGTGTTCCTCCTGGCAGAAAACTGTAGATGTACACAGTCCTTTTTTTGTGTGACATAGAAGCCAGCTTTGGCAGAGAGCATTAGCATGGTGTGCCTGGACACCATGGCTGGCTTTGAGAACTGGGGTATTTTGAGCAAGGGGATGAAAAGAGTTACATAAGGAAAGATTCATCAAGCAGTCTGAGAAGTTATCGTCGACTGGTGGAGCCTACGCTGAATTTCTGGATGCTTAATTTTTCAATTTTATTTTCCTTTGTACTGAGAGTAATATTTAAAATCTTTTATAAGTACAGGCCAAAATCTTCTGGTGATGACACAGTGACTTCTTCCTTCCATATGAACCTTCCTTTTCCCCCTTTCACTCCTCCCCCACCTAATTTAGAATCAATGTTACTTATTCTTTTATGCCTCAGAAACAGAAATATAATTTAAGACAGAAAATATAGGAAACTGCCCTAAGAAATCTGCAGATGATGTGTCATTAACATTGCAACATTTTACTCTTCCACTCTTTTGAAACTGATAATTCACGTATCTAACAATTTCATTCAAATCCGAATGAATTGGAAAAGATATTATTAATGTGCTAAACAACCTAACCAATAATTTTTCCTAAAAGGTGCTCGGTGTTAAAAATAGCATGCCTTGTTTTCAAGGCTTTGGTTAGAGATATTAATGCTTCTTGAACATTTTCTTGAGGCTATAGCAAATTATGCAGGGACAGTAAGATATTTTGGGGCAGAAAGACATTGTAGATGTTTCAAGAGGAGGAGCTTGGGCAGAAGGCACTCCACCACAATATTCCATTTGAATCTCTAGGCAGCCTTTTGACTCCTCCACACGACACAGTGGAAACAAGTTTCCAATATCTGTGAATGTAATGGCTTGGCTTATTTTATTTCTGCATTAGTCTTCATCATCTGGCTTAATAAACCTCTTTCTATGACAAGGGTCTCTCCTTCATCCGGAGTCCTGCAGAACCGCTCCGTGGTCTTGCAGTTTTTCTTACTGAAGGCAAGAAAGGAAGGCAGGTCAGCGTTCCCCAGGTGATGGCCATGTGAGCAGCTCTCCAGCATACGTCAGTCTAGTACAACCTCAGGTGAAGTCGTCACTCCTGTGCCCGTGGTCAGTGTAACTTCAGCTCGTGCAGGCAGCACAGAACACTTCTGATGCTCTGCCGCGGCTTTCCACTCTCTGTCCTCTTATCCAGCTCACCTGTATGGCTACACCGTAGCATTAGGGTAGCTTAATTCCTGCACTGATAACGGACAGTTGCTTTCCTAGGGAGGGCAAACACTCATAAACTGGGCACCCATGTTCTAATAAGGGAGCAACTGTATACACAGCCGTCACAGCCCCTGTTTGCCTGTCACACCTGATCACACAGTGCACGGCTAGCGCACACAGAAGGCAACAGCACTTCACCTGTGATTAATAAGCGCTGGAGTCCATAGTGCTAGCACGGGCACCCTTGCCTGTTTGTACCTTTTAACACAGACTGCTCAACGGAAAGGCAAGTGACTGACCCAAGCCAGCTTTTTCCTCCAGTCAGGAAAATGTGGGGGGGTCTATCTTGAGAGGAAAAGAGAGAGTAAAGGCTGGCAGCTGGCATGGGAGCAAACACAGGAGAGTGCCTTTAACTTCAGAGCTCATTTTTGGTTGTCTTTTACCTGATCCTGTAGAAAACTGGGCATGGAAGTCAGTTTGCAAGCCAGATAACAAAGGATTTTATGTAAAATAAGTAGGTTAATTTTCAGAGCTCTTTCCATCTCAAAGGGCTATACAAAATATGAGGAATTCAGTCTCCCACAATGCCATGGAGGGACTCTTATTTTTGTTTTGTAGCCTTATAAATCTAATAAATCTTATAAATCTAAATAAACAAAGAAATTAAATGTTAGGAATTATCCCTGAGTTAAAAACCTCATCCCTTTGCCTTAAATGCCTTGCTTTTACCCCACAGACCACGCCTGTTCCTCTTGTCTTGAAATAAACACAGGTATAACAATGTAATCACCACAGCTGCTCAGCGCTTACCGCTGCTGATGTTTCCGTTACATGGCAGAACACGACTTCTCGTTTTACATTTAATTAAATGTTTTTATGGTGTTATTATGAGATAATTAACATGTCAGAAAACAACTGGAGATTGTATATGAAATCTTGGAGATATACCAGCTTTTCCCAAGCAGTATTTATATTATATTTATAGCCTTTAATTTTATAGGTAATAACTATCTTCTCTAACAGTGAATTCATTTGGGACAGAGTTGTGTTATCAGATACACTATTAGCTTTTTCCACCTACTGTTCTCTGTCTGCATTTGGTTTTCACAATGGCAATGAGCAGTTTAAGCAGCTAGATTATGTTCAGCTGCACATGTGATTGGTTTAATTCTTCCCAAATGGCCCAAATTCACCAGAAAAACTCTCTGTGCTATCTCTCCTATTTGTTTAATTATGCTTCAGAAGCGCTGCTTTACTTCTAACTTCTGCATCTAGAGAGCAAGTCATTCTCTCCTCAACAGTTGTGCGAAGGCAAGTACAAGCTTTTGTTATCTAGAACCTGAACTGGTGAGAGATTAAACAAGGGATTTAATCACCTGGGTTGCAGATCCTCCATTTCCTTCGGACACAGAATTCGCTACACAGAATATTGCTTTTAGACGATGACCCAAATCAGCAGGTAAAGTGAAGTTTTGTGTTAAATTGGGCTGAATTTACCCGTGAAAGTAATCGAGGAGAAAAGGTTGTGTTATACCTGAGCTGACATTATTACTCTGTCATTAATCTGCTTTGTTATGCCTGAAGAATTGCGGGGGTCTCAGAACTGCTGGTAATCTCCTCTGCCATATGTGTGGTAATATCTGAACGCAGCAGGATAAATTAAGAATAGTCCCATCCTTAATTTATTACTTGTAAATCAGCACATTAATGTTATCTGAATGCAGTTTGTTAGGATTAACAGATGATACTTGAATTGCTGCAGTGATTACTTCTTAAAAACTCTTTACTAACATGAATTTTGAAACTTAGAAATAAGTTAGTACTGAAAGTCAAAAACCCCTCCAAATGCAGCAAAAAGAAGAATAAAGAGTTATTAATAGGAAGAAACAACTTGAATCAAGAATATGTAAAATATCTTTTGCTGTAGCTTATTTGAATCTCAAAAGACAAAGTATTGTCTTGTGAGCTAGAGCACTTCTTGGGGAGGCAGCAGAGCTCGTAAATCACAGGTCAGCAGGTCAGTTTGCATTAGTATTAGCAAATTAATATTATGGAAGGTTTCTTTTTTTTTTTCGTAAACAAGTCTTTTCTGATTTTCAAAAAAAAACCAAACCACTCCCCACTATGGTCTGATCTCACTTGTCCTCTGCACTTTTGTTTTCTGTGATGGAGTTTCAGTCACCTGCATTTGAATTTCAGAGATGATTAAATTTTTCTAATTTTTACAAGTTCTTTTATCATAAATGATTCTTTTATAGAAATAAATACTATGTCTGTTATAAAAGATCATCAGCAAAGATGACCCAGGATGAGCAGTGACTGCCCATGGGCAGATTACTGAAAATACGTCTCCTCTGTGAAAGGCAGCACCGTCTTTCTCTTGTAAAGATATGCCAAGAAGCAATATATAAACAATATGTCTGTGATGTGATGAAAGCTAAACAGAAAAACCTGTCTGTAACATGATTAGAGCGACTTCATAGCATTAACATTTTTATTTGCCAAGGTCCTGCCAAAATTCTTGTTTTTATTGAGCATTGCGTATACATTTCTGAAACCTTTCCACAGTGATTGATTTTGTTACGTTAATAAAAACCAGCACTTTGGCATTGTACAGGTCGACGGCTTTCTTTGCCTTTTTAGTCTGGTAACTGTTTACAGGAGGATGGTAGAGGGTACGAACTGCCTCCCCTCCGTACGTGAGTTGCGGGGCCCTGCCCGGCTGAGCGCACACACCTCCCTCTGCTCGTACTCCCTTTGCAGGGGGGGTTGCAAGTCGCTCTGCTGTGCCCAGCCTCGCTGGCCAAGGGTTTCATGAGCTGCTGCATGCTTGGACCTGAAAGCCGCTAGGAAGCCTCAGCCCGTGCGCGAGGGGAATGTTAAGGCGCTGCTGTTGTAGAGTACAGGTAATTGATTACAGTTACTCAGTCCTGCCTTGAAGCCCATGAGGACAGTATGGGCAGAGGTGGGAAGGTCCCTCTATTTTAATAAGCGTTTAGTTTACATGAAGAAAACGTTTTTAAGCACTTTGTAACAACCGGTTTCTACAATAGAGGAGTGCCTCAGATTTTCTTCCACCCGCAGTGATTTTCTTGGTATTCTGACAGGCTAGAAAAAATGTGCAAATGAAAAATGAGTGAGCCTTTTTGTGGGAGGTCTTGTCTGGTAGAACAGGTCTGGCCGTTCCATAGCCATAGTTTGGTAGCCATCAATAGGCAGGAGGGCACCTTGTTCTTAACTCCTGCAGCGCTGCACCATGGGAACCAAAGCCCTGAGAAACTTGTTGCAAGACTGTACCTTCAGATTTTACTTTGTTTACTTTTTGTCTTAAAATTAGCAGGCTTCCAGCTGGAAAGCTACCAATGTCATGGTACTTCCAATCAGATCTGGTCTGGACATTTGGCTTATGTTCTTTCTAAAGGTGGTAGTCTAAGCAGCATGTTAAAGCACATCCTATCCTGGGCTGGTTTTGTGGTATTCATATAGGAATAAAAGCTTAAATAAATAATTATCTTTTGTACCAGTGTATGAAAAATGTAGTTGTTCATAATTTCTGAAAATATTAATGCAGCCTGATCCAGTTTAGCTTCTACTGTCTGCAAGGAACACAGGAAATATAGCAAGACACTCTACAAGAGCTTTGTATTCACATTGATGTAAGTTAAGATTTATTTTAATGTACTTGTGGATTCTTAGAACCAGGCATTTACTATCATATTATCCTATAACATGTCAGAGAAGTAATGTCTCCAAGAGACAGATGGCAGATTGTCAACTACTGATGATGGTAATTTGGGGATGTAGTCTTTTTATGGATAGAATTACAAAAGAACAGCAATAACTGCCTATGGCAGGGAACTCTGTTAGGTATTGACAGCACAGCAAGTTAAACTGAAATTCTTCTACTTTCACTAGAAACAGGAACGTTATGTTTAAAATCACCGATTAGTGAGACTGCTGTTATGGGTAGGCTCTGGGCAGAGGGTAACACTGATTGTTGTTCAGGGCAAGAAATTAAAAATATCCCCCAAATGATGATCTAGGTATTGAACGGCGAGTAGAAAGTGTTCTACTTCACTCACCCTACAGAGGGAACTGCAGTGTGGGTTTCCTGGGAGGAAAGGCGAGTTTACTCAGCTGAAGAGAAGACTAAATGCAACCCAATAGCAGCCAAACCCTTTCTGAAGAGAAGTTACAAAGACAACAGAGCCAGGCTCTCTGTCATATTTGCAAGTTGTATAACAAGGGGTAGCGGCCACAAGTTGCCGCCTGGGAGGATTTAGACAGAGGATTGAGGAAAAGCTCTTCCTTAGGAGGGTAGAGCAGCATTGGAGCAGGCTGTCCAGGGGCACCATGGCATCTGCGTCCCTGGAGGTTCTCAAGGGGTGATCACACAAAGGCACAGCTAACCCTGTCTAGTGTCACTGCGAGTTCTTAAAGGGGTTATACTGGAATCAAAATTAAATGAAAACTGAATTTAAAAGTAAACCTGAGCAGACAAGAATCTTTTAGCACCAAGTATTATAGTGAGCTGCTTTAGGTGTGGAAATGTGACGGTCAAAAACATATTGGGCACCTACCAACGGCAACTGGAAACTGATAATGGTCCACTGTCAAGTCCTGTATCTAGGCGTGTGTTTTCACAGGCAGCTGAGTATCCCAGCATTCATCTCATGTTTTTTGATTCTATTTTATTCCTTTTACATGAATCTTCACGCACACAAAAATTTAAAAACAAAAAAAAAGCAGAGACAACGCCTTTGTATGGACAAATAACAGGCAAATTCTTTAAACTGCTGCAAACCAGCACTTCTCAATGGCATGTGAAAACATTGCAGCCACTCACGCTGGTTTTTCAAGTGGGATCGGTGTCACTGGCAAGATATTTACAAAACTTGAGTGTTTGAGATGGACTGTCTCCTGTCAGAGGTACCAACAGGGCAGCTTGGAGCAATACAGTGATAATTTGTTAAAAATATATTCAGACAGGAGGTCGCATAAGAAGTGTCCTTTCTTGCACGGATTTAATTCTTTTATTAAAATTTTTTAGTATTTTTATAGTATTTTTGAAAGACAGATTTGGAGTCTCTTCCTTTTACCGTTTGGTTGTTGACGGTAGCATTTGCTCTTTTCTGTATTAACAATTTTTTGAGACTGTCTTGGTGCGTTTTCATACTGCAAGTCGAAGTATCTACAAACCTTAAAATAGATATAGGTATTAATCCTAATGTGCAAGCTGCCTGCAGCTCTCAGAATTGTCAGTCCCTGTGACAGTTGCCAGATTTGTGTGTGCAATTAACTCTTTTTGCATTATTAGATGAATCTACAGAGCTGAGATTTAGAGCCCAGATTTTTAGCTCCACCATTTTATTCCCCATGTGCTGAATTCCATGTTGTGATGTCCACATTTCATAATAACAACCCCTTGGTATATAAGGTACATTTTACTCTACGAACTGCTATCATTTATGCACACAAAATAATCTTAAATATTCTCAAATAAACGAGCTGAAGTTAATAAAAGAGGGCAAAACACAAGAAAACTTCTGAATAATCTGAAGTAGAGGAATTCTCAAGGTAATGCGGGTTTTTTCCATCCAGCACTTAATCCTTGTTTTCATGTGGCTTTGCCTCATTGAGCCTAATAAGCAGAATCTGTGTTACTGCCCTGTCCAGAATATAACTGAAAGGGGATTTTTGAGTTCATTTGTGCACTACCCCCGCTAGCTCAGACCACATCCTTCTTGGGCTAGGTCGCTCAGTGCTCTGCCCGCTCCAGATCTGCCTGTCTCCCAGGATGGGGATTCTTTCGTCAGTCCTTTCCATTGTTTGACAACTGTCATGGTAAAATTTTTTTTTCCTACTACCTAATGAGAATTCCACAAGTGTCATCGGTTGTGTCTGTTGCCGCTTGTTCTATTATCAAGCAGCTCTGAGGAGCATCTGGCTCCATCTTTTCTGCACTCTTCTCCTGGTAGCTGTAGGTAATGGAAAGGTGCTTCCAAAATCTCTTCTTAGGGCTGAACAAACCCAGATCTCTCAGCTTCTCCTCCTTCATCACATGTTCCAGCTCCTCACCATCCTGGTGGCCCTCCTTCTGGCTCAGGCCATTATGTCAATCTCCACTGGGCAGACCACCTCTGGACACTGTTCTCCAGATGTGGTTTCACAAGTGCCACAGAGAGTGGAACAACTGCTCTTCCTCATCTGGCTACACTCTCGCTAATACAAGTCACGTGACTGGCCACCTCCACTGGCAGGGCACACTGATATGCAAGACAGTCCTAACAAATACGTACGAAACCATGTTGTGGATAACATAGGTTACTTTTTGAGCTTAACACATTCTGAAAAAGGAGCCTTTAGTGGATCTTAAAAAAAAAAAAAGTATGTTTGGAATACATGTGACAGTATTTTTTCATTCTGCAAGTAATATGAATTTGCAAAGGTTTTCTGGACAATGTTTCTGTGGGAGGAGACTCAAGGGTTGCTGAGAAAACAGCCAATGCATTGTGAAGGTTGGAGGTAAGATATTTTCTTCCAGTTCCTTTGCATAGGAATAGGCAAAGTCTCAGGGCCAATGCCCTAACTGCAATCCTACCTGAGGCGTGATGTGTACTAAAATGTCCACACTAGAGATGGTGAGAAAAACAGGTTTTGGATTTTTTTTCTCCTCGTCACAGTTTGGTTCCACAAAACAGGTCATCACTTGCAAAGCAGTAAATCTTGTAAATGCTGCTGTGTTCATTTCCTGACCAAGTGACAAATACAAGGGTAAAGCAGCTCATCTCTTCTTGCCGGCTCCACTCTTATCCCAACAGAATTCTGCACCCGGAACTTGACAGACAGATGTCAATTATTCTGCTTGCCCTCATATACCACAATTTAAATCGCTGATGTCTTGGACCAGAAGCTTTAATGCAATGTGAATACAAGAAGAGCAATTTACGTAGCTAACTGTAGGGTACCTTGTCTGAACTCCTCCTGCCAGTCCAGCTGAGCACACATCAGCTGTAAGTTCTGGTCGTACCTGCCAGTCCTATGCAGATCCCTTAGGTGAGTACCAGTTCTAGGTTCAGAGTATATTTATATTCAGCTCCCAAAATATTAAGTTACAGAAAGTTTGACCTGGAGGTGTTTGCTAATGTGTAGCCATTGCAGCATGTTCAGACTAAAATGCAAGGCAATAAAAAAAATTTAAAAAGAAAATTAAAAAGCCACTATTACATAAATCATAGTATAAAAATAAATAAAATCATAGTATAAAAATAAAACAAATCATTTGAGTAAGTGAATTGCCTAACACAAATAGCGAGTGCTATAAAAAGAAAAGCCGGTTAAAGATTTTGGATATTTGGTTTGTTCTGTCTAAAAATCCTAATGCAATAAAGGGCACTTTTTCATATACAACAGGATACATATCCTCCTCTTACGTCTTGTCACGAAAAATAGTTCTTGACAAGAACCGTTATTTACATATATTTACATATAAACTTGCAGTATATTATGTGTTTTATGTTTTCCCATTAGAAGGGACCCAAAGTGGTCAAAAGAACCTTACATCTCTGGTTCATAAGTTGACCTAAGTCTAGGATTAATTTTTGTATGATTACGTGCCAAAGTTTTCATCTCAAGGCCCTCTAATATCCTACTGAAAAGACTAACACAATGCAGGATAATGATGCAACATTCTAGTTTTGGACTGAATATCTGCTGATGAGGTGAAAATACGTATTATCTTCCCACCTCTTCTTCCATCCATAGAAATTCTTTTAATGAGCAATTTTCCTTCTGCAGTAGAATAGCAGGGATCAGCTCAGATGCGTGTCCGGGAGGTGTGCAGCAAGATTGGAGTAACGATGACTGAAAAGTCTCTTTTCAATACATAATTTTTAGTTATAGATTACTTTTTTCTCTTATAGGACACACATTTTGTATACTGGATATTTGGATTTATATCATTGTTGATTTAATGTAGGAGAAAGAGAATATAAAATGTTCCAAGATTTTGCAGAAAGAAAGCAGTCTGTATTCTTCTGAGTTGCATACTCATTGTTTTCAAGAAGCTAGTAGGGTTCTAACTAGTGGCTCTAAAAATGGATAACTCTCAGATAAAGACAAGTTATTTTTATTTCTGTAAAGCGATGCAAATAAAGAGTCGAATAGGAGTGCTCTTATAAAACAGATACTTCAGGTTTGCAGTCTCTGACAAGGTTGGTGACATCCTCTGCTGTGTGCTGCCATGTGCTTTCCAGTTCACTGGAACCATTTTAGCAAGTAGAACATGATTTATTTTGTAGCAAATATCTGGAAGACTTCTTTAATGTTCCTTAGATAACTAATTTCTAAATTATCAAAGCTACAAACCTATTTTAGTTATTGGCTCATTAATTACGTTTTAAATTTCTGCATTACTCCATCCTGTCTTTATAAAGATTATAGCAAGTCTAATTCTTGGTTAAACTTGTTTGTGTATGTTCTGGGATCACGCCAAAACATCAGTTGTCGATACTGAGCAGCGCTGTTCAGCTGAGAAGCCTGATGTTCTGGCATCTCCTTGGAGTAGGATTTTTTTGGTACTGTTTGGAATTCCAGGAAGAAAGTTTCCATACGGCAGAAAGGCCTCTTGGAAAGTCTGGAATGCTGTAGGTGACAGCACATCTATGTATATATTTGTCTGACGATTATAGTGACAGTAGTCTGTCTAGTGACCTTAAACATCTGTGATCTGTGTTTTCTCTGGGATTTTTTGGAAGGGGAAAGTTGGCATTTCTTAGCTGCTTTATAAGACTTTTCACATAACTCGGTGAAGCTGATCATTTGTGGCATTTCTTTCACCTAGAGACTTGTTTATAGTTGTCTTATAAAAGTTGTCTCAATCTGTTGTATATCTGAAAAAATACGGGTTGGCAGTTAACTGCAAAAAGCAACACAGGGCTGACAGACCAGCTCTAAGGTGCTGATTTAGGCTAAGGTAAAAAGTGTGCTTTCTCATCTGGGCCTTGCTGTGAAAAGGCTCGGTGGTGTTTTAAAAGAGATGGCTAAAGGAAAACAAACAGAATGATTTTGTGTTGAGTTTTACGGTTGATAATCTTCAGAGTTTGGGAGAAGTCATTTGTTTTAAAATGTGATAAGTTACATTTCACAGAACAAATCTAAGAATAATTGTAACAACTTGAACTGTATGTGGTAGCTTCTTTGTAAACTACGATTAGTACAGAATAGATTCCCATAAAAAGTTTTGCACGCAGTTCAGGCAAGGAAATCAAACTGCTTTACACAGGCATGTAAATACAGCTGCAATGAGGAAACTAAGAAAGTGACTGAAGATAGGATGCAGTTCCTACTGTTTCAAACCTCTCAGTTCTTAAACTAGAAATGAAACACAAGTCTTCTAATGCTCTTCTCTGATCTTCTACCATGAGAATATGTTGTCTCCCTGGAGATATAAAGCTGCACAGGACATGAATTATTACACTGAAGAGTTTGGGAGCTGAAAAGACACTTATTAGTCTTTCAAAGAAGTCGCATCATTTTTCAGGACAGAGATATATAAAAAAAATTCATTTCATGACTGCAGACCAGACCTCATTTTGAATATTTAATTTAGACTAAAAAGAGGACCTCCCATTGAGTACCAAGTCTATTCAGTTTAGAAAGTAAATGTAATATATGTCCTATCCCACTAAGAAGACAGGACCTCTTTTCATCCGGGACACATCCCTTCCGTAAAGTACTACTAAGTTTTAACCCAGTCCTTGTCCTCCGCAAAGCTGAGTAAAAACATTGTTTTGCTGTATGTCTTCAAGGTCAACAGACTGAGTGGGCTGTTTTATTTATGTTTTGAGTTATTGAACACAACATGAAATGATACTATAATGTGTGTGTGGGGGGGCGTTAATGTGTAGAATATCTATTGAAGAGAAAAACAAAACTACAGCAATACAGGTACACACATTCACATATCTAACAGTAAAATTGATCCAATTTGCTAAATGTGTGTGATGGCAGAGCTCAGGCCTTGCCGGTTTTGAACTCCCTGTATTCCCTTAGCACAGTGGGAGGCTAGGGAACCCATCAGCTTGCAAGATGCAGGACTAGATAACGCAATAATCTCCCACCCCCTCAATATTTACATCCTAATATTTCATCATCCACCCAAGTCTGTAGCCTTCTCTAGTATGCCGGGGAGACAGATGGCTCATAAGATTACAGGCTATGGAGATTTGGTGCTGCAGACAGGTCCCCCCGTATTCTAAGAAAATTAACGATTTATTTGAACAGCTCTGTCAGATGAAATCCTCTTTGCCTCATTTTGCCTCCTGCTGGCTCTGTCTCATGTAGGATTGCTTGCACATAGATTCACTGGTTACAGAGTAATGATAAAGGAAGGAGAATAAACATAGTCATGAGCTACACGACCTGCGGGTGCACTGGACAAACACGTGAGCATAACAGGAACAGCACACGCACGCACACAAAACCAACCGAAAACCCCACAGTTCTTCTGCACCATCTTTATGAAAGAACTCTCTTCTGCGGCAGCTGAAACAGGTTCTTCCCTGTTGACCAGCTGTAAAATAAGTCAAAGGGTTATCTGTCACAGTGCTCCCAAGCAACATCAGACTTCAGATAAGGAGGGCACCAGTCTGACTCTGCACCCTCTCTGCTGCCGCTGCCTGCTGACCTGTCCCTCAGCCCTGTGGCCCACAGAGCTGCTCGCCGACTGCTGCAGAGCGCGTACCCAGGAGCAGGCACACGCTCAGCAGGAGGCTGCTTTGTATAGAAAAATCTTGCGCTCCACTGATTATCGCAGCACTGTGCAATCTCCCGAGCTGACCGGTGAAAACTGGTAGCCAAATTAAGGATCTGGTTGTCGCAGGAACTGTAGATGTGTACTGATAAGGGGCCACTGATAAAGGGCGGAGTGATTAGCCACATGGCTGAGCATCTCAGATGAGGAACGAATCATCCTTTCCCCATCCTTGTCACTGCTGTGCTGCAGAGGTCTCACTCTGGCCACTTTGTCAGAGGGATCATTTGCTGCCTCGTCACGTAGATCTAACGGCAGAGGTAAACAAGTGTGCGTGCCAGCCAGAGCCCTGCAACCCGGTACGTGAGAGCTCATTCAGCTGGAAGGCAGTCGCTTCACTGCAGCCCGCTTCCCACCCTGAGGTGTGCTGAGACAGCACTTACACCCAGGGGTCTCACCCACCTGAAAACCTCGTGGTTTATGCTGCAGCTTTTGGCTTTGGCTTGAGGAAGAGCAATGAAGTAACTGGGCAGAAATAGGTTCGCTTGCTGAACTCTCCTGTCTCCGCATTTCTGAAGAACGCGGATTGGTAGTTCAGCACCGGGGATGCAGCATCGCCTGGGAAATGAGAGGCTGCAGCCAGTCGCTCTCCAGGACCTAAGCAAAGGGGGGCAGGGGTCTTATGAGAGCACGCAACCGAGTCAGCTCTAGAAAAAATGGAAACTGGGATGTGTGCTTTCCCAGATCTGTTTATTATGGAAGTTCTCTTTGAAATTGTGCTGTTCCTCTTTTAATCAGCAGAATAAGAATAGTTTCAGTAACCCTCATCTGTCACATATTTTAACATAGTTTTTCTGAGTGTGAGTGACTGTAGTTGCACATGCTACACAATCTGTCGACAGCGTAGTGTATTTGCTTGTCGCTGGAAATACTACACCTAAGACACATTAAGACTGCATCTGCCTCTTTCACAAATGAATTACATGGGGTGTATAATTACCCTGCGAACTTCCCAATTTCTGTCCTTTTCCTCTTCATCACTCCAGGTTAAAATGTTCTTGGTTAACAGCATTATTATTATTCCCTTTGAATTTTCTATTATTGAATTTCTGATTGGTCTTACCACTTTTCTTTCATTGTCACCTATCATTTTCTCCATGATATGTGGAGCATCTCCTATATTTACAGTTTGTCTGTCTTCGGTGTCATCAAACTTCATTATCATACTTCTCTTTCTCTCTTTTCTTTGACAACCGTTACTGGAAACGTGAAACAGCATCTGTTCCCCCACTGGTCCTTAGGAAAACTCAGCTCCTAGGGAGTCTCCAGTCCAGCAGTTCTGTTTTCTGCGTAACACCAGTCCCATCCCTGTTTGTACTCTTCTCCTCACTGAACTAATGATTTCTTGTGTGGCACCACTCTCAAATGCCTTAATTAGAATCATCTAATATTTTACAATTCTTTTTGCAAGCAAATCAGTTTTGCCAGGTAGTTCGATGGCTTGATCTGGCCTAAGGGTTCTGTGCAAAATCAAGGCAGCTTTTTATCTTATTTCCTATTTTTTCTGTGTTTTCATACTTCTAGGCATTTACATGAGTCTCGTCCGTGTTTCATCCGTTTTCTCAAATGCTAAGTGATACCACCTTTACCTAGTGTTCCATTTGTATGCAGTTTAAAATCCTTTGGCAATCTTCTTAACTTCTTGGCAATACTAGCTAAACTTCACTTTCACCAGGTCTCTGTTTCCTCCTGTATTTCTCAGCCTTTATGAAGTACCTTTTTCATGCTGATTAATGTAGAGGGGTTTTTTTTATATAATTCTTGTAGTTCTTGTTAGTTTTATTCTTATTTCTTCTCCCTTCTAATGTCGTCTTAGGAACAGTTTTTCAGCCAAGGAGAAATGGAGCCTTTTCTTATCAAGTTCTTTCTTCTTCACTTGGGAAACAGGGTCCGAATAGTTTCCTCAACAATGACAGGAATATTTTTATTCACGCTTCTGCTTATGGCCACCTCCAGCCTTCCCGCTTCATGGTTATAAAAATGCACACTGTCCCATGGAAAATAGAAGCGTCTTTCCTCTTGAATTTCATTACAGAAGGCAAAGGCAGGTTTCTGCTAAGGCGTACACTTACTTACCCTTCTCATGTGGTTTTCCACATGCAGTTTGTAAAAACTCATTCAAAGAAAACTGAACTTCCCACACTTCTTTGTTTCAATCCATGATATACTGAGAGGTTTCTCTATTTCTTCTGCCTGTAGTAGAAAACTGCAACATTCTTATGCTACAGATATTAGTAGGTGCCATAACAAAAGTTATTTAGGATGAAGTACAAGCAAGATGTCAGCAATTCCATTAATCTAAGATCCACAAGCATAAATTATTTTATATTATTGCTTACTCAGTCCCAATATATACTGATATATATATATATATACTGATGCACATTATTTATCATGGTAATGATTTCAGTTCTTACCTGCCTTATACCACATTCGGTCTTTTGCCATTTTACAAAGGAAGCTCAACTGGAATTGTCCACAAACCGCTGTCCACCCACTTTTCTCACCCGAGAATTACTATATTAGCTTCAAGGCTATAGAGAGTCAGACATAGAGTCTTATTTTAGGCCCAAACCCACAAAAAAATTCCCTACTGTATGAGTCAATGCACTATTTTAGTTTAAGAGAAAAAAAAAAGTAGAAGTAAAAATCATTCTAGCACAGCAACATGTCCTAAACTGACCTGTTTAAAACCAAGTAGCAACTCAAGCCCGGAAGGCCACTTGTGGAGGACGAGAGACAGCATCAAGCTCTCTCAGATTCTTGAACCTTTTCTGACAAAGAGAAGATGTTGTGGGAAATCTTTGGCTACAGTACCAATAAATATTGCATCAAAGCATAAGCTTTCTGGACTTAATTTTCACTTAACAGGGACATCTCCTTTCCATGAGAGAGCATTAATGTGTGTATTAGTCTTACGCTCTCTGAAATATGTCTTTGAAATAAGTGGCATTGAAAGGTCTTTGTAAAACCAAGAATTTTGCCTTTGACATTTCTCTCCACCCCAAAACCTAGAAAAATAAAACGTTTCATGACTCTCTATTAAACTGTATAAAGTTCTCATTTTAATTTATAGGATGTCCTGCTTTCCCTTAGTTTCTCAAACAGTTCTGGTTTTAATTTGGCAGCTCTCCTTGGTCTCTGAAATATGATTCAGCTGTTCACTGTAACAGCCACCTTCCCATATGAAAACATTTCCAACTACAAAAAAATCTTGGATTTAATTTCTGACAGAAAAACATTGAAAAACCTATAAATCAAGACCAAAAAAGTAAAAATGCAGTTACTGTCACAGAATATCCCCCTTTTCTTTCCCCCGTCTATGTCTAAGGAGGAAAATACAGGTAACTCGGTGCAATAACTCATCGTATTGGAGTAAAATCTGTTGAAAAGGCAAGTACTCATTTTTCTGTCTTCCAAAGGCCATCATCTTGCATGGGGAGAAAGGCTCAATAGCTGTCAACGTTGAGGCGGAACGTAACTTCCGCAATAAAAGATGGTGTAATAGCTGAAAATGATATGATATGAGCAGATCTTACATGTTTCCCGCAGAAACATGTCCTTTATATGTTCTGGTTATAGAAGAATCTCCAGAATAAAATTTATAATTTGCTTGATAATATAGTAAGGAAAGAGCCGGCTGAGGGGGACAAAGGAAGCCCCTTCCCCCAGTGCTCTCCAGACTACCATTTGCTAAAAGCTGTCTGGTGCTTTGGGCTCCAAAACTTTAGGACAAGAATGATGGAGAGTCAAGGAGAGAAGATGGAATTATTCTTGTTCAGAAAGCACATGGGGTGGATATGCCTCTCTGTTAATCCAAGCCTGTCTGTCTCTCTCTTCTGCTTTCTTTGCCATCCTTCTTCTATAGCTAGTAACAGCCAAATGCGAGTGATAAGCATTCTAATCTCTGAGGCACCTGCATACAGCTAAAGATTTTCTAGCCTACCTACAGGATTAGCAGGCCGAGTGCTGAAGTTAGTAGAATTGGGTATTAAAATCACAGAGGGAGTTTTGAAAATCACAAGGGTGATCAGCACCCACCCAAGGCTGCTTCTAGCTTAGGGAAAAGAGTTCCTTAGCGGATAGTCAGCAAGTGCAGCCCTGAAAATCCTGCAGCCCAGCCATGTGCTGGATAACACTTAGTAGTGGCCTACTTGGAGCAGTTTAATGTTTATTAGTGACAATTAAAAGTAATTTCTGAAGTTTAATACATCATTCTGCCCCTTTCTTTTAGACACAACAAGAACACGGAAATTTGAGTTGCCTAATTACACTGACGTTTTTCAGTAAAGGCAGAGCAAGTGGCTGGGTAGGAGTGGCGTGTGAACAGCATGGACATTTGGTTCACGCTTGTAGGCAGCCAAGAGAAAAAGTGAAGCTGGGAGCATAGTTCTGCCATAGAGAGATGCAATTCAGCCGAGATTGTGAATGACCTCAAAGCTGAGGCAAATCTAATTGGTGACCTGGTATAGAAGGTCAGACGAGGTCAAATCAGTCAGGAATCGGGAAAGCACGGGCAACCGCAGGAAATGCGATTCCTCTCTTTGCCGTGCGTTGTGAAGGACTCGAATGAAGGGTAACATCGTAGGGTATGTCAAGGTGTGTTTCATGCCTAGCAAGGCCAGGGCAGTAATACTCCACATGATGCTTACACAAATGGCGAGTTCTGGAAGAATGAAAATGATTTAATAGCACATAAATGTGAGAAGATATCTAGTAGCTCTACAAGGGAAATCACCATAACTTTAACCGGAAATTTACTTGGAGCTGCCATAATAACTCTGTGGTTACAGCACAGGGAAATTCATGAGGAAAAGACCAACCTTTTTTCACTTTGGAGGAAGCTTTGTGATATCCGGATCTTATATTCCTGTGGTACTCGCCCATAAATTATAAATAGCATCTGAAAATACAAAAATAATATGCACACTTGATATTCGGGGCCAAGTGTGACTGGGGCCAAGCAGTTGGGATGCTCAGAATGTGATCACAGATATTTTGCCTTTCCTGAAGCCTAAAATTTGAGGGGTTAAATGCAGATGTAAAGCAGGACTTTTCCAGCAAGCCCGGGGGCTCCCTGCTCTAATACTTATATAGATCTTGCACTTCAAAATAAATGTCACCTTTACCACACAGTTTTGATCAAAGAAATTTAGCGTTCTCACCGAGTGATAAATGACAGGACAAACATAAGAATTATGTCAGTCAGGAATTTAGTCATTTGTGGGACGAGTTAGGGGAATATTGGGCGGGGTTTCATATTAAGAACTGTTCTGAGCCAGGGCTAAGGTTGAAGAGCAAGAGATGGTCAGGTTCCCCCAAGACTCAGGCTATCACCAATAGTAATTGATCGAGAACCTGCCAGGAAGGATGAGCAGTAGATATTGCACACTTCAGCTCCTTCTACAGGACTCGATAATTTAGTCTCTTCTGTGGGGGCACATTGGTAGCAATAGTCTTAGTGTGTATAACCACACCTTATCTGAAAATTCTGAATGCACTGCTGAAATATTGCACGTGCAAATATTTGGGATCAGTCACGCTGATAAGAACCTGCGGACTCCCTGCCCTTTCCCTCTTGCTAGTCTGATCTCAGTGTAACAAGTGGGTCAAAATTGTAAAGGATTTTGCTTGTCACAGGAAGGCATATGAATATATTGACTCCAATGGCAACTGCAACTACTCGTATGGACTTATATATGGAGCTGATTTATGTCTATATCCATTCCTACATTTTAGTTATTTCACTTGTGCTTCTAAACTTTCACCCTAAAAATCAGAAGTCTGTTAATGAGAAAGAGATGCTGGGAATCTCGGTGATTTATGTCAGCGTTAGTAGGCTAGAGATGTTGTCTTGCAGAAAGTGTATAAAAGATTTTAAAGAAAGAAGTGACAGAGTTTAAAATTAAGTAATTAATCTTCTTCCCTTGGAACCACAGAGAACTGACACATTCATTGCAGACATTTTAATAAGGGCATTAGTGAAACTGAATTCTCATCAAATCAAGTTGCTGTAATATTAATATTTCTTTAAATATACCATATTTCTCAATTTGTACTGTCTCTGTACAAAGATTCTATTTATATAATGACAAAAAAAAAAAGTTTCTGAACCCTTTTAGGAGCTGGCTTTAGGAGCCAGAACTAAAAAAATATCAAAAATTTAACTACCTACCCGTCTACTGTGAGTGTTGCTTTGTACCTGAGCAGTGGGTGTGTGGATCTCTGTGTTGTGCTTACTAATGACCCCGGAACACCTTGGAAGAACCGTTTTCTCTCCCGGAGTCCCCCGCTGTGCTGAGCATACCGAGGCAGGTGTGAAGCGAGGCTGCAGCCTCGGGTGTATTCGTGGTCCCACGGGCACTGGCCACGGGCCCGGAGGGCGCGTGTCTGCAGTGCTCGGGAGGCTGTTAGCCATTTGAGAAAAAAGTATTGTGGCAGTGATCAGAGCAAAGGAATAAGAGGATGGAGAGCATATTTCAGTGCAATTATAATAATTTATAACTTGAGGTTGTTCTCCTCTTAAAATCTCAAAAGGAGAGTATTTTTACTTTCTTATAAATTATTCACAGCCATTTGCTTTGCTTCATGACAAGTAACTTTGCTTTTCTTCAGACAGGATTTTCAAACTGAAAGAATGAAAGTGTTGACCTAGTTATGCCTAACAAACAAAATGTGGAAAGAACTAAAATTAGAAATTAATAAAATAATCTTAATGTGAGCAAGAAATAAAGATTTTTTTTTTCCCTTTTCTCTCTGAATTTAAAATTGGTAAAGGTATTTCATTTAAGAAAACAGATTTCAAATTATAATTGCTCAGGGAAGCATGAGGTGGTGTATGTGGAACATGTTGTATATTTCTGTTCTTTAAAGAATTGGTTTCAAAAATGCTCTAAAACAGAAATTAATTCCTAACCAGTTCTGCAAAATGGTCACGATGCCTTGCCAAACTCTCATGCCCCATCTGCAGCTTCTCTCCTGCAGATACGGCCCTTGTCATGTGGACATGGATTTCTGATAGCTACCGAAAGCAGTGTATGGGAATTGAGAGAGTATCCACCATGTGACACTTTACAGGGCAAAAATGCCTGAGTACTAGATCTAGAACTGGATCTACTCACTCCCAGATTAAGAAAAATCATGCAAAAGAGAAATAAAAAGGCTTCATGGTAAAAACGTACACCTTTTAACCTTCTGGTACGTTCAGTGCTACTGCATGGGATGTTATCCAGGTACTGATTGCATATTCCACTGGAGGAGTCTCAATCCGTTAATGTAGGTCAAAAAATTACTTACCTTCTACGACATAGAGACCAAGACATTGCAAATTATGAGACTTTCTTAAAATTCCTGAAGCTATGCTTAAAACATTTAACGAGTAACAAAAATCTCGCACTTAAAATTCCCACTAGGATCAAGGATTTAGGTTTTATTATCTGATGTGCTTCAAAAACTGGTAGTAAATAGCACTTCATTAAATAGATGAAATAAAAATCATTTGTTTAGGTTATTCTACAAAGAAAAGAACCCGACAATTTCTGTAATGTGAACTGTGTTTGCTCTTCTAAGGAGTTAACAGAAAGAGGGTGCCAAGGAGTTTCTGGTCTACTTATTAGAGACGGTCATGATCGTATTCAGGATAAAAGAGAGGGCTTGTACGTGTACATAACTGATTTGCAGTCCTAGTTTGTATGTTGTAAATTGGCCAGATGCATCTACGTTTCATTTTTCTGCTACCACTATTCACAGTATTTGAAATCTGTATTAGTTCGTAACTCAGCTCCCAACGCGCTGGAACTGCTGTTAGGGACAACAAAAGATTGGGGTTTATTCTCCTCTGCATGAGAGATGCTCCATTGCTCTATCTTCTTGTGCACATATACTTCCTTTTTGGCTACATATTTTGCTGAGTTTGGCCTATTTATAGTAAATTTTAGTGATTTGATAATGTCCAGTTAAAATATCCAGGCACATCACTTCTGAATTGGGAGCTCTGGTTTATTAGAGATCTTCCTTCTTGCAATTTAAAGGAATACACTGGAAAAACTAGGGCGTGATCAGTGCTTAGTGTATTCCCTGTGTACTTTGGATATCAGACCTAAACTTGGCTGTATTCACGGTTACTTTCTCAGGTGTTTAGAAAGGTAGTTGTTGGGCAGCAGGGAACCATTTCACTTGCAGCTGTTTATTTAGTATTTATCATTTTAACAGTTCAGGAAAAAGAACATTTTCCAACCTCATTTTTTACAAGAATTTCCACTCAGTACAAGCTATCAACACTTTCACCAAGTCAGAAATATAAAGTTGGCCTCATTCTCCTTACCTTATAATTCATAAT
Organism: Buceros rhinoceros silvestris; assembly: GCF_000710305.1. Taxonomy (NCBI): domain Eukaryota; kingdom Metazoa; phylum Chordata; class Aves; order Bucerotiformes; family Bucerotidae; genus Buceros; species Buceros rhinoceros. The sequence goes on along the minus strand of NW_010388883.1, from coordinate 42,748 downwards.
GATGTTTTAGTAACTGGTAATCTCAGCATGTGCAGTAGAGTCCGTCAAGAGAATCATGTGCGCAATTAGTAATGCACATAGTGGCTCTGAAAATGATTCTCAACTGTATTTTGAAAACATAATTTCTCTGTAAAGAACCTGCAACTTTCAAAGAGAGAAAGCAAACCAGCTGCATGGCAGGCAGTGATAAGCAAAACTGAAAATGGGCCTGTGTTAATATAGAACTGTAAGCCTTTTTGCCGTATTTTAAACCTAAGGAAATTGCCTCCAAAAGAGGAAAGCATAAATATCTTCTTCATTTAAAAGACTGTTACATGATTCTGAGGGAAAAGAAGTTGAAAGGTTTTGGTCTGGGCTTTTGTTTAGCTTGGGTTTTGGTTTCTTTTCGTTCTTCCAATTCTTGACTGCTGTGTCCACATCTGGCTCAGCTGCTGTGCTTTTCCTGGGAGAAACCTGTGCCGCTATCCCGAATGGAGGCGATCGCTTCTGCTTAGGGAACAACATCACAGATGTGATGAGGATAAGTGGATTTGTGACTTACTGATCCCCTTTCTTCCATGCTCTTCTTTCAGCAAATGAAAAAGAAGTTCATCTGGGTAAAATGAAAGTGGAAGGAGGAAGAGTTGAAATAATATTCAAAAAACCTGATCTAAGCTAGGTCAACCCTCCCATTGATGCTACAAAGAAACGTGTAAATTCCCTGAATTTTACATCCTTCCAAAAAGAACATAATTTTTTCACCCGAAAATGCCCTTCTTTCTTCAGATGTTGTAGTTAGATTTACAGTGAATATTTGTGCAATTCATGCCCTGTTGACCAGGGAAATGGTTGCCATTGATTGCAGTCATAGGAGATTAGAACTTTTGATCCCTTTTAAAGGAAAACTAATTACTGCGGTGCAGTAATGCAGTATCTGAGCTGATCAGACGGGTGAAAGGGGCACTTTCCATAACAGGCAGTAGTCAATCAGAGATGAATGTTGGGGAGTCTGAGCCTGGCCAGCAGAGGAGCCACCAAAACCGTGATATCTCTGCAGTAGCTCATATTTCGGAGACTCCTGCATTCACTGCTGTGCTATTGACTTCACTTGGTAGTACCACAATTGCCCTTTCAGGGGTCTGTGACTCCAGCAGATCGAAAGACATGTCACTGTTCACAGGCTTAACATTAGGCATGCACTTAAACAACTTGCTGATTCATGCTTATGATCAAAGTTTTCTTCCTGAGAAAAAATACTGCTTTCCCTCATAGCATGTAGTCAGAGCTACCTTTAATCTCATGTTGACTGATGTGTGCTATCCCTAACACGTAAAGGAAATGCTTACGTACTCGTAACTACCTTGATTTTAGAGGTTTGACTGTGGCACTTGCTGCACTAATTCCCCAGGATATTTACTTATAAAAAAATTACTTCCAGAGCCTTTTAGTGCATTGACCTTGTTTCAGGGTTTAGCTAGGAGGACGGCGAGCTGGGGTTTTTTCTTAAGCACTGCAGGGGATTTCTGTCAGGTTGCTTTAACACTTCCCTTCAGATTTTTGCCAGGCTTTCGGGCTAAAGAAGTTTCAGATGTAGCTAGCCATCATCACATAGGTCTTTGCATAGTCTGCTGTTTTATAAAACTAAAATGTAATTTGTTTTCAAGAAAAGATAAAACAACAGACCATGAATATAAAGCTACCCAATCAGAATCATAAATGCATGGACATGGATAACTTCCAATGTATCAGGTACAGTGACCACTGCGTGGATTGTCTTCACACATTATATCCATTCTCTGTGCAAAGATTTGGAAGGTCGCTATGCACATAAAGAATAGGAGAAGAAAGAAAATGAGATGCTGTGCTCTTGAATTTCCCTTTCAAAATCTAGAGTTTTCTTAGTAATATGACACCAGTTTTAGAAATCACTAAAATACTTATGGTCTGTAGCTGTGAAAGTCTGTCATCTCTGTCCCGCTCAACTATGACCCTAATAGGTTAGCACTGCAACCGCTACTCGCAATACTTTTTGCTGAGTGCTTTCACATATGTACAGATACGTGTATGGAAAATGCATGCAGACAATTCCTGAACCCTGTTCTCTGACTAAAGGATGTACCATACAGTAGCACAAAGTGCACAGAGGTTTCTACAGTGTGGATTTCCTAATCTGAGTATCTTTAATTACCCTAAAATAACCAGTTACATCTAGACCATGGGAAGGTCCATCACACATTCCCAGGTAACCATGCTAAAGCAGTGGTTCTAGATTAATGCTAAAGAAACACTATTGAAACGGCAACATCCTACGTCCTCTTGTGGTCTGGCAGGTGTAGGTGTAATTCTGCCCCATTACTGCCTTATCTTTGAACTCCATCCCTCACCCCTCTGTCATCGCTCCTCAATTTCACAGGGGCTGCCACACGTGGAGAGTGAATATACAGCCTGTTCACAGATGGGGCTTGGGCAAAATGCTCGGCTTCGTGGCATTTCTGTGCTGATCCCTGAAGGCCTTTGGATACGCCCTGGTGGCAGTGCACCTTTGTATACTTGGTACTACTAGAAACCCTACTTGGCCAGACAGAAGCTTGGCTTCCCTGGGGTTAAATGCCAAGAAGATTTCGGTGGTGTAGGCAGTTGAAAACGTACAGCACTGCAAAATCTAACTCTACTGCCGTTTGGGTTTATTAATGCCTCGGAGAAGGGCTGGGTTGTTCTAACTGCAGTGTGAGGTCTAACTAGAAAAAGAGGCCTTTGGAAAAATCATTCACTTATATTTTTTCAGAAAAAAAGTGATCACATCTTTCTTAGGAGAGAATGGAAAGAAAGCAGTAAATATCACAGCTGTTCACTGGTAACTAGAAAAAACCTGCCAAACTCAAAGCTCACCACTTCTATTCAAAGTGGATGACTTAGGGAGGGAAAAGATTATCATGACTGTGCTAGGTGTACAGCCTGAAGACAATACTGCCGGTAAAGTTCTAAGGTTGTCTCTCAAAATGGGCAATTGCTAACCACGTCAGCTGGACTCGAGCGTGTCACCCTGTATGTCTATACGCAATATGGTGACAAATGCTATTCCAGTCACTCTTCCCACCTCTAAGTGGACTTTATCTGACTCGCTGTTGTACCACAGTCTGTCTGCACTTTCATTAAAAGAATGAATATTCCTGTCAACAGCTTGGTACGAGCAGCAACAGGAAGTTGCCTCTAAATGGAAAGGTGTATTTTATTGCTCGGGAAGCTGGGGAAATACCAGTCAAAGTTAGCTGGCAGCTGGGCTGTTAAGAAATGGGAGTTGGTGCCCTTGCTGAAGTGGAGCTCCAAAAGGCTGCCTAGCATTTCTGGTGGTGCACTGGCATCCTTTTTGCTGTAAGACCTCATGAAGGTAATTCAACATCTCTGTAACTCAGTTTCTGCATCAGTAAAATTGTGATAAGTGTTTTATCCTGAAGTTTCTCAATGGAAGTGATGGGCTTAATTGCCAGGCACTGCAAAACAGGGTTCTCAGATTGACACGTACTACAGGAGTGCAAAGTATTATTACTATCAGAAGTCCATTACAGCTCTGTTTTCCTGTGGTGAAACTGGTCCTCTGGTACGTGCGGCTAGACAGCTCCTAATGTTATCTTGATGCACAAAGCGCTTTTTGTGTGAGGTTTGACTCACAGTAAAATGCCAGTTAGAATTTTTTCCTCAGGAACTCACTGGAGCTTGGCTTACAAAATCTGAAAATGAAATCAACCAAAATAGGTCAAACACAAAACTATATGTCCTTACATGTCCTCTCGTCCTCTTTTAGCAGTACAGCAGATAGTTGTTGTTTTCTTTTCCATAAAGTTTAGCCCTGTTCTGTTTCTCCGTTGGCTTTGGTGACTGTATCATAGTTACACTTTGAATACCTGCTTATGCAAGTTTTCATTCCCTATTAAATATAGTTTAAAATGATATGTTCATCTGCTAGTCGTCCAGAAATAATGTGCTGGATAAACAAGCAGCTGATGCTACCGAACACGACAGAAGTGTATCGTTGTGTTACAGCTTGTTGGTAGCCATCATTACAGAGGTATTTTTGAACATTCAAAAAAGGAACAAAGCATCTGAAATGTAACCAAACGTTATTATAAGCTGCAGCTTTGCATTTACTCTCCCCCTGTAGCTAATTCTTTTGGAATTTATTCCTATTCACATAATCCTTCAAATTGATATGTTTATTCTCTATCTGGTTTATAATTTCTATTCATTTCTGTAGGTTTGTTCATTTGTTGAGTAGGTGAAAGTGCTGTTTAAATTACTACTTAACGATTATACGTTTTTGAATTGTTTGTTCATTACAGTCATAATGCAGGGAATAAATTTGTTAATATTTGAGATGGGAAAGGAGGTAAAAAGGGAAGTTGTCTATACTGGTCACAGCCCAGATTTCCAGCTAGAACATTATAATTTATTTAAACTCAATCAATACTTAATCTGGAGTTTAAATTCTGCTAAAGATCTGTGGCATGGCTAAAAGCAGCTGATGCCAGGGAATAAAATTTTCTTCGGGCTGTGATGTTGATGAATTTATAATGTGCTCTAAGGGTGATGCATTGACCTAAATTCACAAGAGCACTTCTATCCCTGTTTATTATTATGAAAGGTATCTTACCCATAGGTTTGTTCTTTAAAATGTGGTAAGGCTATATGAAGAGGGTGGCAGGTTGCAGTGAGGATGACTGGAGAGGAAGGAGCTGCACGCACGTCCCCAGCTCATACCGGCTGCCCAGGCTGGCTGCTCCAGGGTCTAAAGGGGTTTGCCGTGCTCCCCAGCAGAAGGGCATATCTGCGACAAGGGATGGGGAAGCAGAGGGCAGCCTGAGCCCCCTTCCACCCGCACTCCACCATGGGAAGCACCCAGCACCCTCTCCAAGTCTTTGTCTGTGCAGCCTGTAACCACAGACAGGGTGGTGTCTCACTGTAATTCCAGGATTTGATGCAGGAATAATTTCAGCACTGTAAAAACCCAGCAAGTGTTTGAAGCCAGCAGTGAAGGCAGACTTCCTGAGAGGTGTGTTTGTGGTGATCATTTGGATTTGTTTTGTTGGCAACATGAAAGATGTTGTTACGGCAGGAAGAAGACAGTTGTGTTGAAAACTGCTTCTCCTTTTTTTTTTTTTCTTTTCCCCTCCTGTAGGCTCACAGGGGAAATAGAGTTAGATCTGCGCAGGGTTTGGTTTTCTGCATACAGTTCTTTAGAATCCCTCAAGTCCAACCATCGCAGGACAGTATCCATGAGCAACTAACACTGAAGTGGCTGGGAACTGCACACACTGATCTCTGGTAATGATCCAAGCCACTCAATTTTTTCCAGTGCATTTTGGCAAGCTTTTCCTTGGCATCACATAAGGGCTTTTTATAGTAAGTGGTGCCTTCCCACTGACCTGAGACCTTATCCAAGCCTTCTTTGTTACCTTGACAGTTTGCAGTTGTATTTGCCTATTTTTGTGAAAAGTTATGTGTTTTAGCAGATTCATAAATGTGGGAGAAATGGGTTTTTTAAAAAAAAAAAAAAAAACCGAGTGAATAAGGGAAATTTGTAGTGGAAAAGGAAATACATAGTCAACAAAGGCTGACAAGCCTCCCCACTTCTTTCATGATATGATGTGATGCCTCTCATGTAAAAAAGGAGAGTTCCGTGCTGCTTCTCTATTAGTTCTTGAACACTCTTCAATTGTTGCTTTTCCAGACAGAATCCGCAGGGCAGGACTCTCACCTCTGCGTTGTTTATCCCCTGCTCGCCCTCCTGCCTGCTTTTGGGGCAGACGCTGTCTTCCAGCAGGTCTATTCTCGCTGTCCTCTGTGCCCGTCTCTGCTCATGTTGCTACCGTAATCAAATTCCTGTTGTGATTTGTGCCAGAGTAACTGTGGGATAGGCTCAGCCCACAGAATTTGAAGGCATTAGCCTGCCTTTACTCAAGCACAACTGACAACTGTAACTAGCACTATGACCTTATTCCACCCCTCGTGAGGCGGCATCCAAAGCTAAGCTGCTTTGCAAGAGCAGTGCCCTTGCTGAGGCTTGCTCCTCGGGGCCAGCCCGAAGGATGAGAACATGCCAGCACAGCTTCTCAGCAGGAGCAACTCTTTGTTGCTGCTCTAGTCTTTACCTACAATTATGAAGCCATTGAGCAAAAAGACAAAGACTTTGAGTTCAAACTCACGCCTAACTGCCTTGGAGAGCTGGGCTTCTAGATCCAACTGTACTTTTCAGCCTAGCAACAAGACAGACTGGATTCCACTCCGGTTTCTGTTCTTCTAGCTGTAATGCTCAAAGTGAGTGCTTCAAGATTCAGATCCAAGGGTGCAGATATATTTACCTGCTCTAAAGGAGGACTGACTATTTATAGAGATCTTGGACCCTTCCCTCTTCCCAGCATGTGATCCTCATCACAACTTTGAACAAGCATCAGGCACAACTACAGACCGTGAGTGAGAGTGATCATTGGCAAAGATATCCAAAAGCCATAAGCTGCCTGGTAGAGTAATAGAATAGGAACTTCCTTTCCTCTGGAAAAATAATTTAAATACAGAAAGATAATTTAAAGTTCCAGCAAAGGACTAAAGTTGTATCTTATTCCTTATCATGATTGTCTGACCTCTTGAATTTTCCTAATTCTGACTTTAATGATGAATTTTTATGTGAAATTTGAATTTTTCTGTAATTTTATAAGAAATTATGATCCATGTTGCTTTCTGACAGGGAAAAAAAACCTTATGTTTTTTTATAAGTCTTTGGTATTTCTGTTGTGACTAGTGTAAAAAAGCAGGCTGAAACTAGTTCACGTACAAGTCTGGAGAAAAGTATATTCCTTGTCCCACAGAACGCTGGCTGATTGGTTGTAACAGATGAGTAAGACAAAAACAAAATATACGTTGGTTACTACTCTTGACTAACTCAAGTCTATGTAGCAATTGTACTTTGCTTACTTGCCTAACCATGATTAAGTGTGAATTTTCTCTCCATATAACAAAAGAGGTGAATTTCAAGACTGTGATCTGGAAGGGGCTGGGGGGAGTGGCAGTGTTTTCCTGAACGCAGGGAGTTTTTACCAGGCAGGTCTACAGACTGATTTCTGTCTGTAGTTCACAAAACTCTAAAATAATGTTTTTTCTTCCCACAGTGCCATGAAAAAAACTCTTGGCTTCAGTTCATGTGTGAAACATTTTGCACAACAAAAGTGGTTTCTTGTGGCCAGTAAGACTAAACGTTCGAAGCATTCCAGGAAGCATATAAATAGATTGATACCCTTCCTAAGGTTATGGAGCCCTATTTCTCTCTTTTTTTCTTTCGTGTTTTTTCCCCACTTATGCTCTCTTCAACTAGGCAAAGACCAAGCCGGGTGCAGTGTTTGAAAATCCCGACTATCATTTTCCATTTTACTTGGGTTTTCCTTAGCTATATTTTCTGAAAAGATGTTTTTTCAGTAAATGCAACATAGTAAATTATCCTAAATTACTTCTTACAGTCCAGACTAGTATTATAACATGAAAATTGTTACTTGGAGTCTCCCACGCCCCCAGCTGCTGCAGACCTATGTCTCCAGGCTGAGGAGAAGCTGATCACAGTACTTATCCAGCAGAGTCTGCAGGCCAATCCACAATGCGGAAAGCAGAGTTGACATAAGGGAGATTTCTTAGCCTTCCCTCACAATCCTGCTGGATTCAGAAAAGTTGCAGCGGCGATCAAAACCAACCGAAACAGTGATTCTACACTGACGGGCAGGCAAATGCCTATGCACGAACCAGATGAGAAACTATTCAAGCCAAAAACATTAATTTTCAGCTCATCTAAGTATCCTGTGAAATGGCCATCCTGTTTCTTTGATCTATGATATTTGAATCTGAACATGTGTTACTAAGACATAGACACTGGGCATTGACATTTTCTTCTGTTGAACAAGGGTAAACACTGCATTTGTCTCTGTAAAAATATACTTCAATAGCTGGGAAGAAAGTGGAGATTCATTATTTTTGCAGTTGTAGAAGATGTTTAGCAGCTGTGTTTATACTGGCAGACAATTTGGATATTAGGTGTCAGGACGGAGAACTGCAGATGCACAATATTGTGCAGACATTGTGCACTTACAGCCCATTTCCAGGGAAACATATTATGTTATATTTCCCTTGGTGTCATTAATCACATTTCATGCCGTATCTCACTATTTCAACTCGTTCCCCTATATTCATTCATTTTTTGGCCTATTTGTTTAGTAGTTATTGAGTTCCATTTCAACAAATTCCATCTCAACTACAGATAGTAAATTTCTTTTGCTTCAGGGAAAAAATTAAGAAGGCCCTATATTGATTACTGAGACTGCCTGTAATAATCAGCATGTCTACCACATCAGAAGGATATTTAGCTTGCCTTTGGTCAGGAAAATATTCATACTGTTCTTCAGTATTTAGAAATTAAACTCATTTCCTGAAAGTAAAATTATTCTCCTTATCTTGACCTACAGAGGAAAACAGCTGCTCTTTTCTCTGCTCTTGAAGTTCTCTAATCTCTCAACGGGTTTTGTTTTGGTTTTACAGGTGAATCCTTTAAATTGTAGCAATAATAGGCCATCCCGTGAGAGAAATATGCTGATATAAACAGTGAGGAATCCCCCTGCTAGGAGTTGCAAGCCTGAGAAACCTCAGTGTATGGGATGTAACCCCAAGCCTTTTTTTGGCATTACTGCTACAATTAAATAAAGGCACGAAACGTGCACGAGTTAATTTGGCCTGTAACTGCTGCTGTGGGTGCCCTGTGAAGCACTTCACCCTGGAAAGATCAGCTGGTGGCACTGTACCGCTGCAACTGCCCCGGGAAGCAGTCCTGATGCGTGGATTGCTCAGGGAGTCCCTGTTCAGGGAAAAACAAAATATCCGTCTTCTATATGGTTGGCCAGTTGTGCTGGAAAGAAGCTAAAAATGGAACAAAGTTTGTGCAAAACTTTTGATCTCTTTGACTGAAGAGCTAGCTGTGCAGGAGCTCGGGCTAGGAGGTGGGCAACGACCTGGAGGACTCTGAGATGGGAACAAAAGACCTGCCAGGCATGCTCTGTCCTGGCCCAGCCTGGGTGTCTTGCTAGGTAAGGCTTTTCTGGCAGTGAAGGAAAAGGAGGTTTACTGACTTCTAAAAAAAAGAAGAAAATCCAAAGAAATCACTACACAGCAAATTAATGGCTGTGCTTAGGGCATGATTTACCCAAGGTGGTGTGACCAGCAGATTGCTTGAAGAAACCACGAACCTACCCAGTGTGCTTTCTTGAGACTGGATCAGAATGCTAAGTGCAACCAGGCAGTGTTCTATTTGGGGATAAATGAAAAGCAGAGACAAAAGTGAGCTCTGTTTATGTTACAGGGCTTAGAGACTGGATCAGAATGCTAAGTGCAACCAGGCAGTGTTCTATTTGGGGATAAATGAAAAGCAGAGACAAAAGTGAGCTCTGTTTATGTAACAGGGCTTAGCCACACCTAAGGAAACGCAACACGTTTTCCCCCTTTTTGTTGTAGAGCGTGGCTGTGAAGAGGCTCTACGCACCACAGTGAAAGCAGCAAAGCAGCGTGTTAGAAGGACAGTTCTTGCACTGCCATGAGCTGTGCGGAGGAAATGGCCCCATGCATCTACATTGGGACCGCACAGCATAGGCTGGGCCCCATGCTCCTCAGAATAGCGAAATCTCACAAAGAGATTTACTTTCAGGAAAGTCATGGGGTTTGGATTTGGGAGGAGAGAACTCTGGCGATCACATTTTTATTTCTAGAAATTAGTAACAAATATATTTTATATATTCTCAAAGATGAAGTGGCTTGCAGAAGTGCATTGGAAGCTGGTGGCAGAACTGAAAAATTAATACAGCTCTAGGGAATTTGATAGAAGTGCCTTAGACTAAAAGTCATTTACACAAAGAAAAGAAAATGTCACTATTATTCATGCTTTTGTGGACCACATGATTTTGCCTTCTTTAAAATGCTTGTTCTTTCCTGTGATAATTTCTGTGTTCCACTCTTTCTCCAACATTCAGGTCCATCTCTCTTAGTCAATGGTGGTTATACAATTGATGTTTAATGCAAGCTAGTGGAAGCCGTCTCCAAGCAAATAACATCTTCCAGCATACTTCTTACATAGAGGGGATTAGTCTTGTGGATTGCAATATAATTTAGTGGGGTATTAAATGACCTCTAAATGTCTAGTCCATGCATGCATAAAGCAGATTAATGAACTATCCATTAAAAGATCTATCAATACGTGCTGTAATTCACACTCCCTTCACATATGTGGATCCCACTTCTTTCGCTTAATTCCTGTGTTTTCTTCCTATGTGTTCATCTGCAAAGCGCCTGCCTTTCTACTGCAAACAGCTCAACACTTCAAATCAAGAACAGGTTTCTACTTCTTCCGTTGTCCTGGTAAAGACAGGTTCCTCCTGTTACTTGCTATGTAGTCCATCTCTTGCACCCCGGCCCTCTACTACCTGGCCACAGCTGCTGAGACATCGTTGTCACACTGCGGAGCGACTTACTGAGGAGGTTCAGGGAATGGAAAGAGGTCTATTTTGCCCTGCTTTGCCTGATGTTCCTTATAGCCCTTCCCTATTACATCCTTTTCCTTCTCGTCAAAACACTCATGTTTATGTCCCTGTCCTCCTAGGCTTTGCAGTGACCTCTCTCAACTTGACCCAGGCCTGTCCCCCTTGCTGTTGTCTTTGTTGACTCCACTCCCCTCTCCCTCTTTCCTGGCAGAGCCAGACAATAATACCATGTCGGAAGACATGCGGCAGCCAAACACGTATTGTACCAGCGCCATGTGAAGGCACTTACTCCGCTCCTGGTTGTGCATGTCTCATCCATTTCAGAGGGCATTGGGGATGGTGCCTTCAGAGCTGCACTCCTCATGCAGGTAGCTTAGGCAAGCCACTAATGCTTCACAGAAACAGAGTAAATTAAATCTCTTACAAAAGCTTTAACAAGAACCTAACTGAATAATCACTGAACACCACACCTGGAATCGTTTAAATGTCAGCATTTCTAGGTGTGTGTTTTATTTTTCCTTTTAAAATAAACCTAGGAAGTGGCTAGGTTAATGTATACGACCTTAGCCTAAAGGATAAACATCCAAGCCAATAAATAAAATGTTCAGACTCCCACCTATTCCTGTCTATACAGGCAATCATCTGTAGCAGCTGTATCCTCTCTGGTAGATGTTTTACGGCCAACACATTAAAGTATACAGAAAGAGAAATGCTGGTCAAGTACAATGTATCTGAGTGAATTTTCCCCTAGGAACCAAAGCATTTAGTTGCTGAATGTCAGTTTGTGTCAATCATGTTTTTCTTTTTAATCATGGAATTCAAATATAGCATTTGTCTAGATGTTTGAAATTTAATTAACATAAAGCCTAGGCTGAATACAAGGAACTTTCTGTGCAAGAGTACTTAGGGGAGGAAAGGGAGGGAGGCGGGGGTGCAAGGAGAGCTACTTCAGTATCCCTGTCCAGGTCAGCTGCTCTCACGTGCTCTGGTTGCCAGAGGTCTCCAAGAGGATGTTGCAGTGATGGTGCCGAAGACAAGAGGAGTTAGTTAAGGGTCATGGTGTAGGCTGGCACCCATTAAATTGCAGTGGCTATGGACTTAACCAGCCTACGTGTATCTTCTGAGCAAAGAGTCAGAGCAAGGGGCTAGTCTGGCCCCACAGCTATTTCTTTCCCTGTGCTGTCATTTAGTCAGATAAAAAAGGACATTGTATTCAAACGGTCAACCACTTCGGGATCTCTCTAAGCAGCACAAAAATTACTAACACTTGCATTTCGCTCTCTGTCCCAAGCACACTATCAAGAAAGAGCAAGCAAAAGACAAGGGTATAACTCTGGCCTATTTTGCAGGAAGTGATCTGACCTGGAACGATGAAAGGGAATCCACCCCCCATTCCTGC
>NW_010388883.1:29446-30737 GCF_000710305.1 Buceros rhinoceros silvestris | reverse complement strand
TGCTCCTCTCCCTCCCTCTGAAGGCACCTCCCTCTGAATGTTTTCTTCTCTTAGAACGACACAGCTTCCAGTGGACTCCGTGCTATGGTTTAGTATGCCTAAAAGGCTCAAAAAGAAAAATGTGGATTTTGCACTTAACAAAAATCAAGGTGCACCTTCTAACAGCTACTATTCTACCTGTGAGATGTGAAATGAATTGTCTATGTTCATTACTTCATAACAGAGTGCAAATATGCTCTTTGATGTTTTTCATTCAGAGCTCAAAAAGTGACATGGTGCTATATTGTTGAATTACAATGCTTATCACCCGGTTCTGCTACTGCTACATTCCGGAGCATACATGCATGGATGTATGCATAACCTCACTAAAGCGAGATGGCAGAACCCGTCCCTCTCCATATCTAAAAGAAACCACCAAATCTGATATTTTTAACTGGCTTCTGGGCATGTTATTCAATTACCTGCAATTGTAGGTTATGTATAATATCTGTATTACTTCACACAGTGCAACGTAAAGGAACTGCTAGGCAATGTTGTTCAGTTTAGAGGAACGCTGCTGGGTTTAGCAGAGGGTGACTGAAGGTGATGAATTTGATGAAAGCAGAATTTTGAGCACACCACTCCAATGACCCAAAACTGAGAAAAGCCGAAGGAACTGCAAAAGTTAGTCCTTTCCACAAAGTCCATTTTGCCTTGCTCATGTGTGCGTTGCCTCCAAGAGCACAGCTGCGGCGGGAGAGGCAGAGGGAGGAGGCAGAGCTGGGCAGCGGAGCTGTGGTTAAGGCAGTGGCTTTGGAGACCTTTTCTGTCCCTGCCTAAGAAAGTCATTTAGGAAATGGCTGTGGCACAGTGCCATTCTGCATTTAGTTTGCTACCAAAAGCAGCTGCTTTTGCTGCACTCGCTGTGAGCAGAGGTGGACAGCTTCTCCCCCAGGCTCCACGTTCTCTGCCTGTGAAACTGGAGGGATACGTCTCTCCCCTCGCTCTGATCAGTGCGTGCCGTCTTCTGTTTTGCGTGTTGGGACTAACACGAAGTCAAGCTCATGGGTCTCAGTCTTCTTTGGCACCTCCTGGCAGCACTTGGCTTTGCTCTAGAAACAAGTGGTGTTGGGGTCATCATAATTTAGTTGCCAGTGGCAGTCTGCTCTTGTTTTGCTGCTAGGGGCTGACTTCTGCTCGCCTGTGGAGCCAGCGTGTAGCTGCTCTACCAATTAATCTCATGCCTGATTGCAGTGTTTGTTGTAACATTTAGAATCCCTTTAATCACTGTGACCAGATCCTTGTTTATGCT
>NW_010388883.1:28924-29323 GCF_000710305.1 Buceros rhinoceros silvestris | reverse complement strand
CCTTGTAATCACTGTGACCAGATCCTTTTTTATGCTGTAACCACTTTGGAAATCACGCGTTTCCAAAAGGAAACGAAATCCAGCCGTGGTTTTCTTGCTGTCTAGTCATAACAGATAGAGACAAAGGCTTGTCTTGAATAATACATAAAACTCAATTTAATTTTAATTCTGTTGTAATATTTATTTCCAGAAGCATATATAGAAGCAAATATTCATGTATTAGGTTTTGAAATTATTTAATCTATTTTTATTAAACATATTAAAACTATAAAGTATTAAGCTTTAAATTTACAACTGTTATTCTTAAAAATTAATGATTTATTGCTGAGTGTTCCTGTATTATTAAAGCTGCACTCATGCTTTCAAAACTGAATCATCTTCAACTACTGTCCCTAGAAA
>NW_010388883.1:22280-28733 GCF_000710305.1 Buceros rhinoceros silvestris | reverse complement strand
AAGAGTTAAAAAAATTTGTTATCAATTAGATCAGCTACTCAAATTAGTATTTCATCAAATGATAAAAAGGCCTGTTCAGATTTTAGTTATTTTTTTCACCTAGTGTTGAACTGATGCAACATCTGAATGTTGTTGCTCTAGATGAACTGGCAAAACTTTAAAAAAAAAAAGAAAAATTCACGTCTAAACATGCCCAATGCAAATATTGTAAATGGAATGCAAATGCTAGTACAGAAAATAGTAGCTGGGCTTTTTTCCCTTGTCTTTCTGATTTTGAACACCTGAAGAGAGGAAAAAAGTATCTTCATATGTTAGGAAAACCTGCACAGGAGAAAACAAAAGTTTTCCCTTTGACAGTTTGGAAGATCAGCTGACCACTACGGCTTCAGTTAAAGCTGTAAGGAAGGACCTTTCGTCTTTTCAAGCTGTGAAGTCCTGTCCTCAGTGTTGGTGCTTATGAGTTTTTTATTTCCTTAAGTACTGAGTGGGGCTTGCAGGAAGGAAACTAAGACAGATGGGAGCAGGCAAGAAGGAACATGACTCTCGGGTTTACCGTTTAAGGCACTCACCTGCAGCAAATAAAGGAAGGAGGAGAAAACTGTTATATACCGGTCTCTCTCTCAGAGAATATCTGTGCCTTCTGCCATGAATATCACTCGATGAAAACCAGAAATATTTTAAACTTGTACACTTAAAAATGGGGGGGGGGTGTCCTGCCATAAAGCCTCCCCAGCTAATTTTAATATTATCTTATTTTTATCTGCCGTAGATTAAGATTCATCTGATTAAATACATACAGCTTCTGTCTGATGAACATTCAAAATATTTCACTGAGATATTTAAAAACTGCACGAATTCTTGACATCATGCAGTCTCCATCCATTTACATGCACAATCAACTTACAGATATTTCACTAGTGTCTTAGCAACTGGATCCTTTAGCAGTAGACATAGCAAATCACAGTTCCATTTAATACAAAGAACGTCTATCGCTCCTAAAGTCCGCTTAGCCAAGCAGCAGGTACTTCTAAAAAACAAGAGTATGCCATAAAGAACAAGGTAATCATTGTGCATGTCTCGTTCTGGATAAAGCACAGGACTTACAATACAAATTTTAAGATACAGCAATTAAAAGTTAAGAGTGTTGTAAAAGTATTAAAATTAATTCTTTTCCTTCCTTATTTATTTCAGACTCGCAGTCACCAAACCTCATATAAATTAGAGATTAAACATTATCAAGTACCCTTTAATAGATAATGAATTTATGTCTAACAACAACATATTTGCTTATAACATATTAATATATCACCTAATTGATGCCACATGGTTTGCAAATTAATTCAATCTTCTTTGCTGTTGTACCTAGTTTACATTATGTAGGGACTGGCTACCCAGCGTGATTATTTTATCCTTATTTCAGTTTGATGCAGTAGATTTATTTCATTGCTGGCTCCTTCACAGTAACATTCATGTGACAGTGTTCAGGCTGCAAACCCTTTCGTTGTTTTACAGTGCCTCCCCAAACTGCTTTGCACACACTTCAGCCAGTGTTCCCTTTCCTTCCTGCTCTAGGGACACTTGGGTTAGATGCTGCTTCTGGTCAATTCTAGTGCTCAGCCAGGTGCAGACTTCGGGTTTGATTCTCCCTCTCCCTCTCCCTCTCCCTCTCCCCTCCCACTTTGCACTAGCCCTTTGGTAGCCATCTGCTCATGTGAGAGCGTGCAGAAGTCATGGATCTGTTCAGGATTAGGAATGGGGGAGATGAAGCGTTAGCGAGTCCTTAGGGTTTGAAAGCTCCCTCTCCCTCTCCCTCTCCCTCTCCCCTCCCACTTTGCACTAGCCCTTTGGTAGCCATCTGCTCATGTGAGAGCGTGCAGAAGTCATGGATCTGTTCAGGATTAGGAATGGGGGAGATGAAGCGTTAGCGAGTCCTTAGGGTTTGAAAGCCTGAAACGATGTACTCCAAGGAGGCACAAAGGGCAGGGCTGTGTGAAGACATGATTGGGGTACGGGGTACCGCCTCATTAAAACTAACAATATGAAAATGTCTTAGAAAAAGCATAAGCCACCCATCCGTGTTTTCATCAGCTGGGTAGAATTTTGCCTTAGGGCACCAGCACGCTTCCCCAGCCTCACAGATGCAGCTGGCTTGCGTGGGGAGCCGTGGCAGCCGAGCCGCCGCCTTGCCTGGCACTGTCTGACAGCAAGCAATCCCAGAGTGACAGATCTTGACTTGCCTTTCCCCGTTATCCATTATCATCCATTAGCTACTCATGCAAACTCCCAGTTAGACTATGGAAGATAAGAACACTAATTGGCAAAGTCACATTCCTTAGCATCTGACAATATTGCTATTACCCTTTCTGTTTTCAGGTAGGTCTTCAGCCTTTTATGATGTTTATTATTTCTTCCATGTTGCTTATCCATTCCTGCCTATCTTCAACAACTTCTATTTTGAATTTCAGGCCATTCTTTTTGATTTGGAAGCTTTCTTTCAGTACATTAAAACCTTTAGTTTAGAAAACGTTTAGTTTAGTTTCCCATTTTGCGGTACTTCCCCATTAAGGTATTGCTCAGCTGAAGTAACATGATTTAATAACTTTCCTAGCAGGATCAAACAGGCAAGCCCTAGCTTTACTGATGATGATGAAGAGTGGGAGACATGCTGTGAAAGAGTGACTAAGCGCTGTTACTGAGATCTGACAATTTTCCTGGAAGATGGAAGTGATAACTCTATAACAAGCATAGTTCAGTGAAATGACCCAATTTAAGAAGATTAGTATATTTTCCTAAATTCAGTAAGTTTTTATAAAAATCTCGTGTCTACAAATCTGTAGGACTTTTCTACAAGGAATTCTGAAAAGGGAGACAGCGATACCAACGTGGCAGTCCCAGAGAGCTACTGTACAGAGGAGCGTGCTCTAGGAGCGCTGCCGTTGCATGCTCTGCATCTGTGGAGACATGCCAGATTAGCTGATGTTGAAGCCAGGAGGAAATCAATGGGGAAAAATGAGGATTCTGGGAGATCAGCATTTGACAACAGTTGTCTTAGAAAAGTTAATGCCAAACAAATCTCATGCTGGTCTTACTCTTGTAAGTAGTTAGTGTGGTCGTTATAACTAACAGGTTTTATGAGCTGAGAGAACTGTCTCACTTGTGTAAATTAATTACATGGTATTTTGCAATTATGTTGATAGAGATTAATAGTTAGACATCAACAAGGATACATGGTATGACAAGAGTCCTGACACAAGTGGATAGCCATAGGCTTTATGAATGTGTAAGAAAACGGAAGTATTTTTAATAGAAATGGGGTATCTTACATGGTTTTAAATGTGTGTAGCTTATTATTTTCTGCAGTCATAAAAATGCTTTGCCCGAAACAAGTAATTGGGAATGCTCCGTTTTGTAGTTAACCAAGTGGAAGTTTAGTTTCAGTCTTCTGTAGAAACCGGATTTGGTTCCTCCTTACTCTCCTATGCCCTCGCCCCGGGATTCTTTTCACATCTCTAATGGGACTTTCATCAAGAAAACAGATTCCTGTAACATATAACAAATCTTGACAGGGCTAGCTGGTGGCCCAAATCTTGAATTGAGCATGTAAGGTGTTTCCTCTGCATCTGCATCTTTTCCTGGAAGAAGCAAGGAGCAGTTGTTTAGGGAATAAAAGATCCCAGATTATGTCCTAGGAAAAAGGAGGAAAGGATTCATGCCCATCCATATCCCTGCAGTGCCCTGAGCTGCTGCTGCTGTAGTTCCTGCATCTGTAAAGGTGGGAAGACAAGAGCAGTGACCCAGTTAGACCCAGATCTGTGACTGTCACTCTCAGGAGAGCAGGCAGACAATTGCCCTCAGTCCTAACTGGCTACTGAGTGTAGTTATCCCCTGGGGATGCTAAGTGAAGGACACCCAAGCTTCACCTGTCCTAACAAGTATCCCACTCAAATCCCTATCATTTTATCTTAAAAACAAAACCCAACCAAACAAAAACCTACACCAAACCCAGAAAACCACCAAGTAAATAAAAGGTGTATCCTGAGGCTGTTCCAACAGCACTTTCACCTTTTGTCTGAATAATAAAGTCATGACCTGATTGTTTATTCCAGCGGAGGGCTAACTTCTGTGCTGGTGTAAGTGGGTGCAGCCCGATCAGCAACAGCACCTGTTTAACTCAGTACTACTGGCCTGTTCATGTGATAGTTAAAAAGAACCTGCCTTGGCCTCAGGTTAACAGAGCAACCGAAATTTCATAATGGGACCTAATAAATAAAAACCTTCATGTTTGTCCTCCAAGATAACACAGGTGAATTTTGTTGCTTTCCATCCTCTTCATCTATTTTTTTCTGACCAATATAAATTTGATTATATTGTCTATAATGTTCCGTTGATCCAAAAATGTTCTTTGCAGTGGTATTGCTCTAATTCTCGCTCTAGCCAATGGGTATTCATTCTGCAGCAAGCTAGTTTTGTTTCAGTCTGTCCTTTGAAAGACATTGTAGCGATAGAGAGTTCTGAGTCCTGAACGTTTTTATTTTGCTGCTGCCTACAATTCCAGAGGCGTCTGTGGTTCTTGAGTAACATAATTTTATCATTCTAGGTTCTGCCTGCTAGTCTCCATTTCCAAGTGGCAAAACAACTCCCCACATGAAACGTAATATTCAGTGTGAACTGAATTTCTCTTATTCAGGCTTTAAGGAAATCCCTCGTCTGCCATTTCGGTTTTTCCTGTCACTCGCTGCGTTATGTTGCTGCATCTACAACTGACTCATCACTCCTCCTGATCGGAGTCATGCTCTTTAACACATGCATTTGTATCTGTATTAGAAATATTTTTAAGACTTCAAGTATGTCTGGAAAACACAGAAGACAGTAATTCTGGAAAAATAATTTTAGGAGATCCAAGAAAGATTTCAAGAACCTAGACAGCTGCTTTTGCATTTTATATATTTTTCTGAAATGCTCAGGTTTTGGATTGGGAATTTTATGCTGTGTTCAGAATATATTTGGGGGGAAGTCAGTGTGTGTAATGGTAACAATGTCATTGCCAGATTTTGCAGCAGCAAAATGCTACCCTTTGCAAGTTGTCTCCCTGCCCCCACATTCTTTAAATAT
Organism: Buceros rhinoceros silvestris; assembly: GCF_000710305.1. Classification (NCBI taxonomy): domain Eukaryota; kingdom Metazoa; phylum Chordata; class Aves; order Bucerotiformes; family Bucerotidae; genus Buceros; species Buceros rhinoceros. The sequence goes on along the minus strand of NW_010388883.1, from coordinate 23,621 downwards.
TTTCGGTTATTGTCATTGACAATTAAATAGCTATAAAATTAATTTTATGAGAACTTAACGTGCTTCTGAATGCACCAAAACCCGTGTGGTGCGTATCACAAACAGAGCTTGCTGAACTACGGAGAGAAAGTATCAAGTAAGTTATGTGGAAGCTTTCCATAGTCTCCTTACGTGACCTTGTAAAAGGCCGCGGGTGTTTGAGGTCAGAGGGAACATAAATATTCATTTTTACATGACTCATTCTGAATACTCCACTAGACAAATTTTAAAGTAATTCTAGTTAACCAGCACTGAAAACATTTTGGACATCGATCACTAATGTGCTACATGTTGGTTTGGCAAAACTGTTTTTCCCAATGTTTTTCCTACTAGAAAACAAAATAAAAACTTTGATCAGACTGCCCCCTACAGAAAGTACAGCAATGCTTTTTTAATACCTCTAGTTTATCGTCAGTGACTAAAACAGAATTCAGAGGCAATATGTCACAACAGTGAGCTCATCTATATCTTCCAAAAAATAAACAAAAGTTAGACTAATAGCTATTTTTCAAAATATTTGAAGTCCCTATTTATAGAGGTGTTTAAATGTGTGTAGGGGGATATGAATTTCAGGAAATGTCCTTAAAATGCTGCTGTTGTACTGCTTCTAAAGTCAAAACAGAGCGAGGAAGCACAGGCCCTGCTAATTACACCTCTGTGATTCCATATGCTCCTGGTAATACCCTTTTTCTTGATCACAATCAGTTTCCCAGAGAGGAATTTACTAGCCCAGCCATGGCTTTGTTCTCCGCTGGTATCAAGAGGAGCAGTTCCGCTGAAATTTCACCGTGCCTCTGTCCCTCACTGGACCTAAATATGTATTCACTAAATGACAAGCGCTTTGAAAAACTGAAACGTAAAGTCCTGTGAAGCTCAAGCCTGAAGTTTTCCTCCCATAAACAGATCCAAAGAAGCCAATAAAACAAACCCCGCTGTCAATGGCTTGCATGTTGTGAGCATTTTCTATCTTTTCATTGTTCCCAGTAGGTCTGTGTTCAACAGACGAAGGTTTCTGATGAAACTTCATGCAACTAGAAAGGAAGGTTTTAATTCAGCCTTCACCAAGTGTGTTTTCAGGAACAAGACAGGGCAGGGCATTCAGACATTTCCAGACTAGATTTAGGGTAAAGTGCAGATCTGAGTTTGGGATGGAAAGCAAAAGACATACAACAGGCATTACAAGCTCTGATTCCTGATAAAAACTGTTATTTCTTCCAAGTGGGGGCTTATGTTTTACGTATTTATTCAAGTATCAATTCTGATAAAGCCATTACGAACCTGAATGTTAGCTCCAAAATCTTT
>NW_010388883.1:7467-22185 GCF_000710305.1 Buceros rhinoceros silvestris | reverse complement strand
TATCAGCTACTAAGTCCCTAGACCACATCAGGCCAGAAGTTTCCCATTCGGCAGTGGTGATTGAGAAAGACATACTTTCCTGATGGTTATGGGTGAGCTGGGAAACAGCTAAAAGTCGAGTATTTCAAATTTAATGGACCCTAAGTAATAATACTATAACTTTTCTCTTTTTTTTAGGACAATGTCAAAAATGTAACCCTGTTTTCTCCACCTCACAGTGCTCTCCCCAGAGACTACCTGGCTTTTATGACATCCTGTGGGATTCCAAGATCCACCAGCTGAAAAGGGATAGGACGTTTCTCAGAGGTTGCTGCCTTTTTGATTTTCCTAGGCTCTCGAGCTGTATAGTTTTTGAGTCATACCAGATAACTGGCTTCACCTGAGATACTTGCCCAAAAGTATCAGAGAAAACATTTAATGTTTTCATTACAGATGTGGCATCCCTGAATATTTTGAGAAACTGAATTGTTCAGTTAGGTTCTTTCTTTATTGGGCAAGGGGAAGCGTGTTTCTTTCCCACCAAAGATTAAATAATCCATGGTTAATCTCAGATACCACAGTTAGGTGACCTTTTTCCAGACAGACCATAAACCAAATGGATACTGACATCACTCCCTTTCTGCTCTGTGAGATTACCGACCTCTGTCTGGATCCTGAAGGAAACACCCTAGAAGTACAAGTGCTTATTCTTGCTTTAGAATCACACTTGGCAACACTTACCAAAGTAGCATCACAGCTTTTCCAGCTAAGTAAAATTCAGTTATCTTATCGAGAAAAAGGAAAACACTACACTAAACATCCATTGTCTTTCACCATTCATTAGGAAGAGAGATCCTGCGAAGTTTTTCACTCTGCAGAAACTCAAACTAAGCAGAATCACAGTGTCGTACTTGCTGAGGATCATAGAATTTCCGGATTTTTAAAATTGATAATCGTTACAAAGTTTGGTCAAACCAAAGAAAAGCACTTTTGGATGTTTGCAGCTTGTTTCTTTAGTCCTGATGAAGGGCTCGTCTCTGAGGAGCACTGAGCACCTTGGTCCCCATTCGAAGAAACTGGAGCTGAGGGTATGTGGCGACTGAAATGAAGACTCCAACGACTGACGTGATTTGTTTCTTACTTGCATTTCAGTTATGAGAACAGGACACCCTAACTTCTATGGTGACTTTGTTAAAAGTAAGTTTTTGGACTATGTTTATAGTCATACATATTTTTTTAGCCTATGTGTCGAATCTACATCTTGCTCTAAAATCTGGTTGAATATGTGATTCTGATGGATGCAATCTAACAAAATGACATTTTTAAAGGTAAACTCTGGCTGTTTGATTTTTATTTTCTTTGAAACACAGTTTCATTTTCTGAAGTTTGCTCTCTTTATTTTCACAATTTTTTCACATTATTTTTCTAGGCATGGGCCTTTTATTCCACCTTTGTTCCTTAGTGGCAGAGGAGAGATTTGTTTTAGAATCAGTATCATAAGGATGTAGTAAAAAAAGGGATGTTGAATTTTAATATAATGCATAGAAGGGATTATTCTTCTTCCAGTAAATGTAAGACATTACATCGATGGAAACTGAGTTAAATATCCTCCTTGCTGTTGATCAGCTACCTCCAGCTATATTTGCTCTGGGTTTCCGGAACTGTGTTCCCACCCTGTGTCCCTGCTGTCGAGTTTCTGTTCTAAAGGTCTTGTGGTATGAAGGACATGTTTTGCAGACGTGGTTTCTTTCAATTTTAAGTTTAACAGTGATTCTTGGAATCTCAGAGAGGGCTCCATTGGTTTAGGTGCTGTTCATGCAAAAGTTTGAATTCTTGCTTTTCTTTGTGGTGAGACTTGTACCTATAATGTGACCACAAAAAAAAAAAATGCAAACAAACTTTCTTTATTAACATTTGCAAACATTTTTTTGCCTTTATTTCTTCTGGGAAGGTTGCATAAATAAGTCATTTTTAAAAGAAGTTATAATTAAGTGGCTAAGTGTTATAATGGGGTGTCCCTGTCTGATTTCCTTTTTGTTAATTAAACAAGTAAGTATATCCTTCAGCTGACCACTAGAGAATAGTATTAATATATTTGAAATTTGTTCATAATAGTTGGGACGGTAAGTATGACTGCAGAAATGATCCTCACAACTTAGCTCATGATATCAACATTTATACTATTGCCATGAGTCTTAAGAGACTTTATATTAAATGATCGGGGCAAATAACAAAATTCTCAGGATAATTCCTTCGTTTTGACACCTTTTGGCCCTAGTTATATCCAAAATAAATTTTTCAAGAAGGACTACAGGGAGGCTTCCTTCAGTTTTGATTTTCAAGGATACATTTTTTGATACAGTTAAATATTTAGAGATCAAAACACCTAAGTGATAGGCCTAAGTATTTCCGCCCATGTCTCTGTAATAAGCGATAACATTAAGAAGGACAGAAATATGTAGTAAGTCCAAAATATGTTAAATGTGAACAGAAACTCTTTTTCTTTCTGACTGGGGCTGTTTTCTGTTGACATCAGAATGACCTTTGCCTCATATGCATATTTCCCTCATTTTCCCTTCTCTGAATACTCAAAGATTTAACTCAAAGAACATATAATTTTCTGTAATTTAAATAAGATTTAAATAATATTGAAACAGATTTATGTTTATTTGGTAAATTAGAGTTATAAGCTCAGCAGCAAAAATTAAGAAGCTGGCTGGTGGAAAGAAAAAAAATAACTTCTTCCTTCCCTTGTTTTGTCCTAGCTCCTTCCTTCCTCTGCCAACAAACACAATTTTTTCTTCAAAGGGAACACACAGCCTGACTTTTCATTTTTTCTTTTGCATTGAGCAACGTGAAGCGAATTCAGCAGTGCAACTCCAGGCCCTTGTTTACTAGATTCCTAAGAGAACTTCTAAAACAGTGTCAGCGTACATGTGCCAACATGGTTCCCTGAATTACATATCCGCTAGTCTAAGTAACAGAGAAAACATAGACCAAAAGGTCTTTTTCTTGACATTTTAAAACTGAAATACCAAAATATCCAGCTTCCTTATTGCAAAAGCCGGGGACGTTGTGGCCCAAACACACCGAATTCATGGCGCAGATGCAGATGAAGCTGCACATACCTGCCACAGATTAATATGCTTGTGAAGTGCCAGAGTTCTGGCTCTTAACTCTGCTTAGAATATAAGGTAAGTCTACATTTTTAGTGGGTTGCCAATCTGCCAAAAGAAATTCTGGCCAAGAAATTCAGGTATAACTGCAGTAGGGTGAAGAATTACCATGGAACGTGGCAGGATTGACAGACCTGTCTAATTTGCAAACACAGGTGGTGTTTTGTACTTTATTCTGTGGAAGAAGAAGATACCGCACATACATGGGTTTGGTCCTCATGGACATCTCGCACAGGCATAAAGCACCAAAGGCTCTATAGCACTGGGGACACGGGTTGTTCCTCTAGCAGAGCGTGCCAACCGTAGAGCTTTGTACTGCGTAAATCCTGCGGTTGATTAAAATCAGCCTTATTCCCTACTGCCATAGCTGCTCTTCTCTTAACTGTAGACATCACCTTGGAATCGCTGTTACTAACCATATTAAGTAGAAAGGTGAGGAATGGGTATAGTATTTGCAAACATGACTGTAAAGATTTCTTTTTCCTTGTGTGGCTTTCATTTGTTAAATTTTATTATTTTCTGCTTTTCGAGTGTCTGAACTGCAGGCAATATTCAGTATTACAGATTCATAAGGCAGCCAAATGATCGTTGGTTAAAATATGCACACAAAATTCCTCTTCATTCCCAACAAATTTTTCTCTCCAAAGATTTTTCTCTTTCATTTGAGACACCAGATCTTTTATTCTGATACTTTTGAGTAGTGTAAGAAGAAAACAATGAAGTCGTAAGTTATGTTAGCTTGAAATGTCTTCCTTTTCTGTTTTTCATACCAACATAAACCTCTGACGGCCAGTTTGGGTCATAGGTTGGACTTATACTGGAAGTACACAACATCATTCTGTAAAAACCTGAGAAAGAGCAAGCATGTATGCCTGTCAGCTGGCTGTGGTCTTACCCATTCCTCAACCTGAATGAAATGACCTGGCAAGTTACTTGCCAAGAGGTTTGCAGAGGAAGACAAAGCAAAGAAGGAAAAAATTCAGTAGAAACACATAGGATGGGTGGGAGGAAGAAAGTGGAAAAGCAGGGTTTTACATTTTCTAGAGCTCTGACTCTGTTTGCACCCAGGACAGGACAGCTTGCCAGGAAAAGATGATTGCTAGCTCTAATGAGTCAAATATTTGTTAGGAATGCTGATTATGTAACCACTCAAAGAAGCTGCAAGAGCACTTTTCTTTCAACCGTGCAGCAGAGATGGGCTGGTTAAACAATAGGAGTAATTAATACCAGTTGCTTTAAAATACTCACATTCTTCCGCTAGTGTATTTTACATTACCAAAGGAAAGTTTGCAATATCCTACAATCATGGGACACTAAATAAATAGTAAACAACTGCATTCCAGTTTTTACAAGCTGGAAAGCCAAAGCAGAAAAATGTGAGGCTGGACACAACTTGAAGGCAGTTTCAGGGAGGGAGGAGGCAGAAATAGTCAGGTTCAGTGCCTTAGTATTTGTTCTGGGGTAGTGCTCAGAACTTCTAGCACCCCCATTAAGAATACGTTAGAAATGTGCATAACTGCATATGATGCACGGAATAAGCGAATAGTTCTGAGCATACTTAAATAAATATCTTTGGAAATTTGAGTCTGAGAGGCCACCTAATGGTAGGAAACTATTTTTCCACTCAATCTTGCCTCATTCTATTCTCTACTAACAGGATACTATAGCTTATGACATATGGTCTGCTCAAATTAGGCAGGCACTCCAAACCTTGTTCGTTCATCTCAGCGTGTGAAGCCAAGTTGGCTATTATTAGGAAAAGCCTTGCCCTGGAAGAATGTGTGTGCAGCAGTCAGTCTCTGCATGGGGGAAATGAAGGGTATGATACAATAGGGAATACAATTAATTTCTTATGTATTACAGCCAGAACCACTATAATGTGATACTGCTCCAAACACAGTGGAGAAATGCTGCTTAAACTCTATGTCTAGGTGGTGGTGTTTAGTGACTTGACGTCTGTGTTATCCAGCATACTGAGTTTCCAGAGTGGTCTCCAAGTTGTAACAGACAACCTCTCTCCTGCTACCAGAGCCCGGGGAGGAGGAATAAACCAAGACCACCAGCTAAGACATTACGCAATTGCCATGGATATGAGCACTGATCACCCTCAGGTACTGTATTTAAAGGGAAAGCTTTAGGTGAAAACAAACAAAGAAGATGCATGTAAAAAGGATTTTTAGTTAAGTATGTAATTTTTCCTTCTATGAAACTAAAAATTTTACAAGAATGTTGCAGGGAGAATGTTGACATGAAGCAATCTTATTAGAAATATCCAACAAAATACTCATTTTCCTATGCAACATGTTTCAATATAAGTTTCAAAAAAACCATTAAAAATACTTGTCTTTATGGAAGTGAGTTATAGAACTTTCTCAGCGATTATTATTATGGAAGAATTAATAGATACGTAAATTATCACCAAGCTCTGATGATTACTGCAATATCCATTCTGCTGCTTTTGAAAAACGCAGTTCCCCCAGTATGATTCTATACAGCATAGCACTGCAGAGATCATTTTCCTAGCCCATCGCTTTGACTGTCAAATTTAACACTCCTTTTCTATCAGATATAAGCAGCTTGTCTTCACTTTCAAAGCCATTCACAGCTTCACCTCATCCTACCTATCATGTCTCTTTCAAGATCAAGAAATCACTTCTTTGACTGATTAGCCCATGATGCTGGCCTCCTCCACCTATTTCTTAGACTTTCAGTTGCTCGGTTTCAAGCCCTTTCATGCCATTCCTTACACCTGGAAAGAGCTTCTTTAGACATCCACAAAGCTAACTCATTATCTTCCTTCTAATCCTGTCTGTGAGGTTCCCCTGCTGTTATGCCATCGAAGGAAGTTTCAGAGTTTGGACTGAATTTGTTCTACTACGAGCTGTTCCCAAAAAAGGTTTCTGGATCAGATTCAAATGGAGAACTCCCAAAGACATGAAAGTCGGTATTTCCTACTCGGATGCAGCACTATCGATCCTATATGGTTACCAGTACCACCTTTTCAGAGGATGTTGCCTTGCTGTTGCTGGGGACCAATATATTTCTGCTTGAAAACAGAAAAGAAGGAATTTAAGGGTGATCTGCCTGGATTGCAGAAGCAACTCTGGTAGTCGCTGACAGGTCTGAAACAAGGGGGTAGTCTAGAGGGTGTCCTGGCCTTTTCGTTTATGCGGGAAGTGATATTTTGTCAATAATAAGTGAATAGTGGTCCTGCTGCTGGTCCCAGGTGTTAAGAATTGTCCTGTACTTGTAAGGAAAGACTGGCGGGACATTTTTAGGTTTGGTTAATTTGGGGGGAGTTTGGGACAGGGTATTTTGTCTCTGATTTCCTCAAATTTCTGTTGTGGAACAAATGAGTAGTCAGGAGAAGCATTGTATTGGACTGGGTCATCTTCTTACCTGAGTACATTTTTCTTTGAAGCAATTACATTTGCAGCCCGTAGCCTTGAACAGGTTTGCATGTTGTGTCATGTTTGTATTCCTATCTCCAGTGACGACGACTCAGGAGCAAGTCATCCCTTTGCCTGAACTAACCTACAAAGGAAACTGGAAACTCAATGGCATCTCTCTGTCACCTTTCCCTCCAGATGGTGCCTCCGAACCTCTTCTGAAGGTGTGTGCGCAAAACAGAGTATATGAGCACTTCTGGTTTTGATCTAAGCATCTCTAATTTTGGTGAAGATTTTATTTCAGGATGCTAGAGAGAAAGGTGCCTGCCTCATCCTCTCCCTTGTCCGTCCCTCCTGGCACTCAGCCCCAGTCACCAGGCAACTGTCGTGGTTCCTGAAGAGGCAGGAGGCCAGTTTCCCCAAACTCCTCATCCCAGCTTTTCTGGGGCCTCCTGCATACAGGATTTTCATCCCCTGATCCATCAGCATTTCCTGCAGCTGAAGGGCCAGCCAGCAGGTTCCTCAGTTACCCTGTGTGAAGATGCTAACAGAAATATTCAGACCCCGCTGTAATTTCAGAGCACTTTGTTGGTCTCATGTGTTACTATGGCTGGCTGAAATCTTCTAAAAATTTTATAATATTCAAGTGATTAAAATATCTTCCAGAGAAACAGTGACTAGATCCAATTTGAGAATTTTTAACCTAGGGAATAACCGTTTTTAAAACACCCTTTTATATTGCCTTCCATAATTTATCAGAAGTGGATCTGCACTCTTAAGATGTCAGGCAGGGATTTCTCCAAGGCCTCAGTGGGATGTAGCAAGTCAGAGCCTTGTTCAGAATGTTAGTCTAGAAACACCCACAGGGTTGTCCAGATTTCTCAAAATAAAAAGTGAAATCACTCCCCGACTGAGCTTTCTTTTGCCAAGTTTCAGCATAAAACTGTATTTTTATAGCCAGGCTATAAATCTCTCAAAATAAGAGTTTATGTGGAAACGCTGATACAGCCTTAGTTTTAGCACTGGTGATGGCCATAGCACTCAGTGATTTCGTGCTGAAGGCTATTAATTCCAAAGAAAACTTTCTTGGAAGAAGTTGAACTTTGAAGGTCAGTGAGATCTCAGAGGAAGCTGGACTGAAAACTGAGAAAACTGCTTTGTCCATCTAAATCAATTGTTATTGTTTTCCTGTCTGAGAAAATTTTAATGCAAAGACTAAGGATTTACAAACAGGAAAAGGGAGAACCTCTGAAGGCCTTCTAAGAAGTGGTGATACATAACGTTGGTTTTTTTTTTAGATAGTGCTATTTTAAAACCTTGTTCTGAAGCCATGCTGATGGTTTAACTGAAGGAAAAACTATGCAGTTCACTTATGTGCCCTGGTTTTAAGCTTATGGTCAATTTTAGATTGTGATACAGAAATTGTAAAAACCATGTTGTAACAATTGACTCACATTTTAGCAGAACTTACAACAATTAACAGAGGATACACAAGCATTTTTAATAAAGTGGTCTAGAAGATCTGCAGAAGTTCTTTTACTGGTGTTTTGAGGCAAAAAATAAGTTAGCCAGATCCTTTTTTAAAGAGGAATAGTAAGAACATGTGGCCTTACAACGAGGCTGCATTAGGCAGAAGTGCAGGTCTTCCAGCCTGGCGTGAGAAGCTCGCTTGTTAGTTCCTAGCAGAGCTACCGAGGGCCCCGCTGACATTAAGCCTCTGTGACCTGATTCCTTAGAAAGCCATCACACTGCGGTTCACAAACGGCCCAGCCTCTGCCATAGGACCTGACTGGCTTCCTGTCGTTAGAACTGGCGAACGCTTGAAAACGTAGCAATAAATCTCTCCTTTGCCTCAGCCAGGTAAATTGGAACAACTCATTTGGGAGCCTGAAAACAAAACATAGGCAATGAAGACTAAATATTTTTAGTGTAAAGAAATGTGAGTTCAAAAGGAAAGTTGATTTTGCAAGGCTGGTACAGGTGCAGATAACATAAGGGCACCACAAATTATGCAGTTCCACTATTTGCGTAGAATGATATTATTTGAACAGTTAAATGAAGCCTTTCAGTTACTTTGATTAAAATTTTTATGCTTTACAACTTGAACTTCTTCAAGCATCATGACAAAATCTTTCCTTCAATAAAACAAGGATAATAATGTCTACCTTTTTTAAGAGGTCTGTGTCATTGTGCCCTGTTGCTTACACAGTACTTTGGGAAATATTACATTACCTACAGAGCCGAATTGCTGACGCATACAAGATAGGACCAAAATGGTCCTATCTGACATCTGCCTTAATGCTGATCCCGGTATATATTTAAGTACGTAGCTGAGACTAGGTTCCTTTCACCACTATTTTTCCTAACATACCTGATACATACATTGACAAGATGTAATGAGTAAAATGTTGAAGGAGGTAGGAAGCTTTTTCTTTATAATTAAATGGACAAGTAGCAGAAAGAACTGTTTTGTGTAAGCAAGTGAGATTGGGACGGTATTTTGTGGCATCTCTTGTACTTTCAGTTCATGTTAAGGAGATGAAGGTATGTTCAAATTGTACGTTCATTGCTATACCGCTTTCCAAAGATCTCTTTTCTCTTGCTAGCTTTAGTGTACACCTGGGGAGAGTGGTACTTTCATGTTTGGATGTCACAGTGTGTTCAGTATCCGAGACTGGCTTCTGTACTAATCCATTGGCCAATGGCCAAGGAGCCATTTCATAGCCTTTTTTTTATCCCCTACAAAAATATTCATTTTGTGCTATTTCTTTGTCTTTATAGTACGTAACATCACCACAGAGTACGCACTTTTCAGCCCTCTGTGATGGCAATGCTCCGGCCACTCAGGAAGAAACAGAAAACCAAACCAGAAATAAGGAGTTGAAACACGGCTGGTGATACCCAGAGATGTAGGCAGCTAAGAGTGAGAGAAGATGTGTGATACGTGCAACTGAAAAAAGGTTTCCTTTGAAATTGTTTGACTTGCACTACGTGACTTGCTATTGTTTCTATAGAGCATTCCTTTAAAAGAATGGTGTAAAAAATCACTGATGCTTAGTAAAACGGTTAGCAAGAGTCATACGAAGTCATACAGAAGAGGCAGGAAGCCCCTAACCCTGTAGAGGCTGATGTAATTTACTTGTCCAGGTTAGTGTTTGAATAGACGTGTCATGAAGAGTTCAGGATTTCTAAGACTACATTTAATGTTTTCCTCATCAGGGTCAGCTGATTTTGCTTTTATTTAAATAGGAGAGAATTTCTAGAAAGATTTAAAAAAATAAAATTAGACTTAAAAGAAGAATACTAAACCTTGTTTTACAGCCCTGTCCTGGTTTAAGTTAGAACAGAATTAGTCTAGTAGGCCAGCCTGGCTTTAACTCTTGACAATAAAACAGATTGTCAGAAGCCTTCTCTACAGAAAGAGGGACTTCTGTCTCATAACTGTTAAATAAGAGAAAAATATTTTTATCAATCCTATGAAATATCTCCATTTTCAACACTGAAATAATGCCTAAAACTATTTTCCAGTGATAATTTTTTAAATCAAAGGATGCACGGTTTTGACATTTTCTGTTTGCAATCAGTTTTGCTGTGGCTACTGTTTATTGTGACCTTTGGGCTAGAGAAGAGATGCCAAAATAATTAAAACTGATATTGCAACATAAGAGAATACAAGAGTTTAATACGAATCCATTTGAGTATCTTTATTGTGATTTTTTTTGCTCCTCAGAGTAAAGCAATAGCGTAATACCCAGCTGCATGATAATATTGGCAAGCAAGGCCATGAATTTCAGCTACAAACTCTAAACACTGAATGTGCTGTGCCTTTTAAAGAAATCCCCTTTTGTACCAGATATGTAATACCCTTTTGTGCTGGAGTGGTTTGCATAATAATAGTTTTCATTAGTTATTCGTTGTCATGTGATGGAGCTGCAAAGTGAGCTAGGCAGTAACAGCATAAAAGACAATTCTCCATTTTTCCCTAATTTTTTCAGAGATTTTCTTGTCTTTTAAATGTAAATAATTTTAACCATCTTCAGGAAAGATATCCAATTATTAACATTTCAGACCTAACTGTTACTTTTCTTGATATCTACCTTTCTATTTGGGATTTTGTTTTTCAGAAGAAACAGCACCATTATTTCCTTTGCACTCGTGAAGAACCTCAGGCATCTTCAAATGACTGGACATACGATCATGTGGTACAAATCAGCATAAGTCTATGCAGAAGCATTGACACCTTGCTCAAGACTTCAACAGTACAACTACTTGCTCAGAGAAGCCAAGCAAAATCTACCTATAAACGGTGTAGCTTGTATTAGAGTTGTGCATATGTTACACTGCGCCACCAAGATAAAAGATACTATCTGACCGAAGGGTCATCTAGGACACATCTGAGACCAAGCACAAAATACAATTTTGAGCATTTTCTGATGAGTTTTCCCATGTAAATTTTTTTTTAAGATTCCTCTTAAGCTCTTCAACATGTTCTAGTCTGGGTAGTAAGTAAGGAATATTTCCCAAAGGAGATATAATTACATTGAAATGGAGCTCGGTCTTACTCACAGTGAAAGCTATAGAGGGGGACTAAAGCCAGGGGAAGTTCCTCAGCTAGTGTACAATAAACTAGCCATTATTCTAACTGATACTATCAAAGGATTTTTCCTATGAAATCAATGGATTTATGCCAAATTACTCTAGTCGTGACTTTGGCCATAAAATTACATGTGGTTTTCAACCTCTGGCCTGCAACTGCTGCAAGGAGACCATTTCCAGGCAGTCCCTGAAAGCTACCGAAGGAATGCAAGGCTGTTATTACCTGTTAGCTTAAACTCCGAGTGCAGAGAGGGTTCATCATCTTATTGGAAAACATTTAAAGGTAGCAAAATGAAAACGGTCAAAACCAATTGGGCTAGGTTATTTCAGAAAAGCTCACAAGGTGGATTAACATATAACAATACATTATCAGATTTTAGCTCTCAAAAAAATACCCAGGCAGGAAAGAAATACTTGAGAGCCTTTTTACATCTCCATACGTCAAAATAAGAGACCATTTTACATAGCCATTCTAGAAAACTTAGATGAATAAAGCCCTTGCCAAGCAACCATATATTATTGTTTTCTAAAATATCCAAGGCCTGTCTTTGCTAAATAGGGCAACAAGAACTTTTCACAGCTCCAATCAGTGAACATACTCTCAATTAATACCACAGACAGAAATATGATCACGGAAGCCATGGAGGAAGCCCTGGAATCTAGGTAAGAGAATATTGTAATGGTTATATGCTCTGCAAATCTTCTAACCCGGAGTCTTACAACTGAGCCAGGGGGTTCTGTCATCTGAGAAACATGAGTTGCCTCGTCTCAGTCGGATACCAGACACTATCAATGCACTGCGGGCTAAGCAATGTGTTAACTAACTCTGTTAGGGTTAGCGAGTTATACTAGCTTAGATCATTCTCTCTGCCTGGAAAACTTGAAAAAGTCTTTCACAGGAGGAAAACATTTGGTGGAGTTTTCTAAATTTTTCACTAGGAAGCCTGTGCTTTACATATTATGTCATTGGAAGGGATTCTGAGCTTTATTGGAACAAGAGCTTGTGCCCCACCGACACATACCTGTCCCTGGGACACAGCCCTCTCCTCCAATTTTCCTGTTCCCCTCCATAGACTTCCAGGGTTGTTTTTTTCTGCTCCCTAACAGATACAGCAAGAAACTTACTAGCTCACCGCTTTCTTTTATCATTTCTTAGACGTGTTGCAGTTTTTGTTCACAGCAAACCGTGAATGAGAATTAAATATTTCTGTAAAAAAAACCCCAAATTTATAAATTTTTATGTGAATGTTCCAGAGTGATGCAGATGGTCAAAAATTGAAGGGATCAGCCATGGGATTTGTTTGATTTTCCGAAACACCTGTTGCTTAACTTGGAAGTTAATGAGCTTCTACGAAAGGCGATACAAGCACTTTTTGCTAGTAATAATCATCCATTTAGGTATTACACGATATACACACGTTTTCTGATAAAAATTACTTGTACCAGTTAAAGTTATTACACAGGAAGTTGAAGTCCAACGCAGAATTAAATCCTGATACTGTACATTTAGACTTCATATAAACAGGCAGCTTGGAAGGACGTATCATACAGCAGTGCCTAACTGTAAAAGAGACAGCTTAAACTTGCACTTTGTTCAGTTAAATTCAAGGTGCAGAAGCACCTGTCTGCCCTGTATCTTCATTTGCAAGTGATGACGCTGGTCTCTCTTATCTCACAGATACATTGCCCCAGACAGTTTTGCCAGTTTGAAAAAGCCTCCAGAACAGGGACAAGACTTCTTCTGAAAGGTAGGCGGTTACCCCCAGAAGCAGCCCAGCTGTATGTAGCCTTGTAGTTTGACCACTTCGGAGACTTGGAACGACTAGGGTATATCTCGTGCACATTCACTGGGCTGTGAAGGAGGGACCTGCAAGCCCTTTGTTACCTTGTAAAGTATGCTTACTGCAAAGTAGAGAAAACTTTTATGCAGGAGCATGTAAGAAGGGAGGGGATGTGCATGACTGCACTGTTCTCAGTGTTAGGACACAGAGGATTCTACTGAAAATCTCAACTCCAGTGTCCTCTGAGAAAATCTGTATATGGATCGAAACATTTCTGCTCATTTTCAGTCCGTATCCAGATTCCTGTCTGCCTCCTTGTTGAAACGTTTGTGGCTGACTGCACTGAGAGAGCGCGTTACTTTAGACGGGCGACTGAGGTGTTCCTGTATGTCAATTCCTGTGACACTTGCACTGTAACAGCTGTCTTACAAATTTCAGGACAGCTTTCTAATGCAGTGAAAAGTTTTAACACTTTTACAGTGAAAAAGTTCTCACTGGTTTGGCAGATAAGTGCACACGCTTTAGCCATTACATTCTCTAAGTCCATAAGAATTCAGGGTGCAGTATTTCAGAAGACTCGTGAAAGCCCCCTACGCCCTGGACTGAGCCCAAGACAGTAGAAAGAAGCACAGGATATAGGTGGAGAACCAAGTCTGCCCTAGTGCTAGCTACAGTGGGTAGGGTTGCAAGGAAAGGATAGGCCAAGATGAATACGTTTCTACTCCCTTTCTATGACAGCTTAGTAAGAATAGGGCCCAGTTTCAAGTAAACAGAGCTTCTTCATTATTCTGTGGCCTCTATACATGAAAATGTAGAATACAGCCCAGTCTTCTGGTGATCCAGTCACTGAGAAGACTCCAAAACAGCCAAGGCCCAAGTTTTGATGAATTTTAAAAGCTTTTAAAATGTTCTTTCGTTGTATATGCTTTAAAACAAAAGGTTTATTCTTACATGTTGGCATGTCTTTATTGGCACCATTTATTTACTTTTTATAGGAGTGAGAGTGTGAGTACTTTTATGCCAGTGTATTTGAGTGCGTATGAATTACTTTACATTTACAGGGATCTATTGTTGCTTATGAGGAAAAATAAAATTTCAGGAGAGTGCTTAGTTAACTCCCTGTTGAAATTAAGCAAGACATATCTTTGGAAATCTCTTAAAGGATTATTTCTAACGGCGCCAATGGGACCCGTGCTTTGCTTCTAAAAATATATGTGAATTTATAATGGATAAAGATGCAATGATGCCAGAATAGCTTCAGGAAACACCATCAGATTTCTCTCAGACAGAGGAGGTCCAGTGTACGTTACTGTTCCATGGGCAGGCTGGCTCTTATCGTCAATGCAAGACATATTCTCTTACCACTTTCAATGGTCAGAATAATTCCCTTTAAATCAAGCTATTGCATTTCCTATGTGGAATTAGTCCTTATTTATATGAGCATGAGACAAAGAATAATCTTACCCATGGATTTTAATATTGCCCATGATGAAAAACTGAATGCTTGAACTCTCTCAGTATTCTCACATCTTTGCAATCTCTCAGAGTTTGTCCCAGTTTAATCCAAGAATTTGCAAACTTGGTCTCATTGTAACAAATGCAATTATATTCACAGGCCTTTTCCCCTTTTCTAGATCAAGAGTCTGTCCTCTGCATTCCCACTGAAGATTTTTTGTGAAGTCCTTACAGGGATGAATAAACCTTGTTCAGACTTCATTACATGTTGTATTAAAACCACAACTGGAAAGGACGTTTCTCACAGGTTAGTATTTAATTATTAACAGCTATTCCTGATGA
>NW_010388883.1:3024-7386 GCF_000710305.1 Buceros rhinoceros silvestris | reverse complement strand
CTGACTCTCCGACAAACTTATTAAATACATGTTCTTTCTCTTGAAGAGAGATGGACTCTCAGATGTGCAGAGCCAACATTTGCACTGAACAGGATTTTTGAAAGGTCCCCAGTTCTCCCAGCATCTGAGTGTATTTGAACCTGCGGCTTGGTGGACATTCCTTTCACCCGGTCTCAAGCATGAATTAGTGTAACAGCACCTCCACTGACAGTGAAGTGCTTCCTCAGTAGATGTGAGCTTATCGTCTAGGTGCTGTGGCCTGGAAAACCAGCTGATTAGGAGAGGGTAACAGCCAGCTGATGTAATACATGCTGGATAAAACTCTTATCAGAGCCTCACACACTGTCAAGAATGCTCACGATGCAGCTGGATTTACCCATAGGAAAAAAGCCCCATTCTTTCTTCATTTCACTCACCTGTTGGAAGCAGCCTCTGCAGAGCTAAGTTTTAAAGCTTGAAATCAAGAGTCTGTCACCTCCTGCTATTCATACCCATCACACAGTGACACACAGAGGCAGCAAAGGAAATGCCAGGTCAGAGAGACTTTTTTCTGTCTGTATCTGTTCTGGCAACGGGAGCAAGTCAGGGTGCTTTGGGCTGCCCTGCTTCCCGTGGGCAGACCCGCACTCCTTGAAGGCCTTGCAGGTGCTACCTGCAGTGAGCCGTGGCATTCAGGTTGGGGGTGACAACAGAGGAAAACAAGGCGTCAGAAGTGAAGTGGGAGCAAGACTTTGACATAACGTTCCACTGCTATTGTCTCTTCCCTAACGGAATGACTGACCCAAGGCTTCAGTAGGGGACCACACTCAGGGATACTTCTTTTATTTATTTATTTAGCCACCAGATACTTTTGATTAGTGCTACTTACAGACATGAAATCAAAGACAATCCTTTGCTGTTTATAAAAACTCCTGTATCGATTCTTACGAAGCAAATCATGTCGTTTGCTTCAATTCCTTATGCAGCAAACAACTGCCATCAATCAAAAGGCAGCATTTCTTCGACTCATGCAAAAATGACACTTTGCTCTGTACTGGAAGGAAGATAACCAAAAGAAAACCTTTAATGTTGGGGGAAATCTAAGAAAAGCGTGTGCTAGGTGCACCAAAGGCTTGCTCATCGATGATGTAGCATCACCGGTTCTTTTTGCAGCTGCTTTGTAAAATGCAGATTAGCTCTCAGACACCTTTCAGAAGGGGTTTGATGGATGACACTGGATTGCTGTAGCAGCCTCTACACCCTTAATGTGAGCGGTTACTGGAGCAAAGCGGTGGCACTCCTGTTAACCAAGAACTATACACCTCGGCAATTCTTGGCCTGTGGAATGGCTCCGTGAGGCTTGGCCATCTGGGTGCAATTCAAAACAGCCTCTTACGTGCACACATCTGAGGAGGAGCGGTCTTTGAGGTGACGTTGCTATACCGAGGATCTGAGCAATCACATCCTTTTAACATTTAATTAGAACAAGGGATAAGACACTGTGAAAGATATAAAAGAGGTGAAAAGGAGGGTAGGATGTGTTGGTTACCCCCAACTGCACGAAGCTTTGCTGCCTGGGAAAAGTTACATAATGGTGTTCTGGTCAGCCTTCCAGCGTCGCCAGGAATAAGTGAAACGGCTTTGGTAACTGCCAGTGCAAACCTTACAAATTCAAAGAACCTGGGCAGATTTGCCCTCGCAAGGGTTTGTATCCTTGTGTCTTTGGTTTAATGAACAGACAGTCTGCTGCTGCTAACAGAATAGTTACAGGCAATGCAAAACTCCATTACCATCTCAATGCTTTTCCGGTTTTTCTGTGTCCCTCAGGGCAAAGGAGAGTATGAAAAGGCCTGATTTTTATTTTCATGTTTTGTTTTGTTTTTTTATTTTAGCAAATGCATCCATCTCACTTGGCTGTAACAAGCAAGAACAGTGGAATATTTGGACTTACAAATAGCGTTTCATAAAAAAAGTATCACTACGGCGCGATTGTATGGGGGACAATTTTGTAATTTTGAAGTTCCTTTGCAATGTTAGCAAGATCCATAGAGCGCAGGACAGAGCAGAGGAAATCAAATCTAGTAGGAATTGCAGTACCCACAGTAGAGCTAGGGAGGCTGCAGCAAGGGGATGTACTGGATGCTGCTGATTTACAAAGAAACCAGTTTATAAATCATTTTAAACAGAACTGGACATCCATCACTGGACATATGCGTCCTGCAGATTGACTCTGTCCTTTCTTTTCGCTTACAGTCCATGACCACTGAACTGCTGTGGTTCAACTGAGTGAAACTGCATTTCAGAATTCAAGATTTTGCTCAGATTAAGATCCTCGTATTCAGCAACGTTGGCAGGATGTTGGACTAACTCTGTCTCTGCAGCCACTTGTGCCATCACATGACAAAACGATTCTTTCTTCTGGATGGCTCAGGGGTTTCCCAGCAGCCAGCCCTGTTGTACAGGTGAGTTTTTTGGGTGCGTGCCTGTTCTCTATACTTGCCTTTGATTGCTCTCCCCTTTATACTTCTCTTCTTGCAAACCTCTTCATGTTTTGCAGAAAGTAATAGTTTTATAAGTGTCTCCTCTGCCCTTGCAGTCCTCACTCAGAAAAAAGCTCCACTGCAGTATGCCCTTTTATACCTTAGTCACTCTTGCTCACCGCTGTACAAAGGGCACAGCCAGTCCTGGGAAATCTTTTTCTGTGGCATGCTGATGTATTGTGCTTAATGTATTATCAACAATGACAAGTCTGCCTCGGGCATCTCCAGCAACCCAGAAAGCATAGGGGCTTTTTATATAACAGCTCTTTTGAAAACTAGAGTATATCCCACGCAGAGAAAATTTTTTTCCTTTCATTTCCTGCAGGTAGGATCAGCAGTTGATGCTACACAGAAAGACAAGCCAAGACGGCCTTGCTCAGGTGAAACAAACCTGAAAGTAGCAGCAACTATGGAGAATTTTACTTGCACTGTCTATTTGTATAACATCGCAGAGAACTTCGTGCAACACCTAGCAGAAGGTATGTTCTAGAAGGGATCCTATTGTTATCCCAACACCAAAATGTCAAGAGGGCGGTGCTGTGACGTCCACGCCCACCACTGCATTTGCATGAAAAAGCAAGAAAGCTTATGCCTTCCTCTACGGCCCTGGAAGGCTGCTCTTTTTAATTAGTTTGGGGAACTAGAAGGAGGCATTTTAGAGAACCTTCACTTTTCCTGCTCACAGCACAGGTCTTCTTGCAGTTACATTTGAGCTCCTAGCATTTCAAAACATCTCTAGCCTGGGAGACAGGGCTGCTGTCCCCAACAGATTTTTTAATTTTTTTTTTTTTATTTTAGAATAAGTCCAGAGTGAGAGTTTTTTGTGACAAACTATTGGCAGATCTGCAACTTCAGATATGAGGAATGCTAGCACAAATCCCATATATGTGTTTCTAAATCAGCATCGAAAACAACTGCTTTGTAATTTAAAGAATGATTCAGGATTCAGAAGGAAACCAATCTTTCAGAGTTTCACTTAATTTAGGAGCTTGTAATGGACAGGAATTTTTAATCTGTTTGAAATCCCCTTTCAAACTGAGCTCTAGCTGTAACCTAACACTCTGACTAACTGGGTATAGGTGCAGTGCCAACAGCTAGAAATTCAAGTGCACAGTGCTCTTCTGTCCTCACAATAAACTCAAAATCTCTCTATTTTGGACCTCAGCCTGAAATATTCTGCGTGCCTTCTCTTCTCCTGACCTTAGCTGTCACAGTGGCACCCTGCACCACGCAGGAAAACATCTTGGTTTTCCGTCAGCCTCCATTTTGGTATATCAGGGAGATGAAGAATAGTTTTATTAAAACATACGCATTGCTGCATGTGTTCCGGCTGTATTTCTGCCGTGCCATGCATACATCACTATCTAGGAAAGGGGAACAGGCACGGTCTGGATCTAAGGGGAAGGAGAGCTTTGAGTGACATCTTTTTCAAAAGAGACTGTACGGAATGCTGCTCAAATTGCTCACAGGGCAGTTTGAGGGAGCTGAGGTATTCGGTTGCCCAGTGTTACATGGCAGAAACCTTCCTCCCACATCCTGGACAAAGCTTATACTTAGGGAATTCCACAGTAAAAATAAATCTGCAGCTGACCATTTAATCCATTTAATAGTTTTTACTGTCCGTTGTTCTTTACCTGCTGCCATGGTGAGCAGAGGCAAACTCACACTCTGAAGCAGGGAAAGTGGGGAGAGTGTGCTGTGTTTAACAGGACAGAAAAGAACTTCTGCATAGCACCAGTCACATATTTTGTCTCTACTTGTTTGGGGTTTTCCTTCCTCCACCCCTCTTTTTTTTTTTTTTTTTTTTTTTTTTTTTTTTATTTTTTTTTTAGTCCAAATTCCC
>NW_010388883.1:0-2982 GCF_000710305.1 Buceros rhinoceros silvestris | reverse complement strand
CACCCCTCTTTTTTTTTTTTTTTTTTTTTTTTTTTAATTCTTTCTTGAGCTCAGAATTCCACATGAGCAGCAACAGGCCTTCACAAAGGTGCTAGGACCTTTTGGGACCCTTTGGGGGAAGCTTCTCTTTTGTCTTTTGCTTTGTCCTTTGCTGACAAAATGGTGCCAGGGCCAGAATTTAATGAAGTCTTCAGAGAAAACTTTGCAGCAAATCAGGGAATCTCAAAGATACGGACCTGCAGTAAAACCAGTGTAACAATTCACTTACTTCTATTCATCTTTTGAAAAGCTGAAAGCTCAGCTTTATGGCAAGCTGTAATGTCGCCTTTTCAGCTGGTCCCACATTACTTTTCAGGTTTCCTGGCATTTCAGGAAAGGAGGCCATGGCAATAGCATGGAGTAATTCGCAGCTTATCTTCAGTCTTGAAAGCTTCTTGAGCACCTCTGCTATGCTCCTCAGGAAAACTACCCGGACAGTAAAGCTGGGAAGCTCAAGATGGGACGCCAGCGATTCTGTTTCCTTCTGCACTGTGGAGCTGGACTCATAACGGCAAGTAGGTGCCACTCTTTTTACAGGAGGACAGGGACAAAGTTTGCTCCCCTGTTGGTTGAAGAAACTCGGGAGACACCATGACTTCCCAGAACACATTTTTTTCCAGTGCTGGGCTAATATTTCTATCACCACAGAGGAACAATCCTCTAGGTAGGACCTTTTACGGGATCGGCTTGTTTACCACAAAACTCTTGTTTCCCTAATTCAGATGTAGGAAGTATAGACAAATGGGCAGACCCTTACTGTGTTATTGATGATCAGGACAGGAGTGGTAGAAACAGAGCAGTAGTAGTGGCTATTCTGAGCACTAGCAATTTGGATGGAAAATGTAGTGTCCTGATTCTGGAGAAATGAATGTAAGCTTCCTAAATTTGGGTTTTCCACTGAAAAATATGTGGGCAGAAATGTTTTTCTCAGTTCTAGGAGCCAAGATTTTCCTCCATTTGTAAAAACAATAAGATTTTCAAAGGAGTTGGTAACGTTAATCTCTTGGTAGAAAAACACCCACTTCTTAAAAACCATTCTTAGATCCCCACTGGCCCATAGACCAAGAACCAAATGTACCTGCAGAATTATTTCGTTTCTCCCCGATAGAATAATATGCATTAGGAAGCAGAGCACCTTTTACTGTTGCTGAGCCAGGAGCTGGGGAGCACTGCCCTCACAGCACCCCGGAAATCAGGCAGGCTGCTCTGAGTCTGAAGGATGAACCTCAGCTTGCCAGAGTCAGCGGGACAGTGTCGAGGGACTTGGGTCACCTCCAAAGTGCAGATTTGGTTGTGTAAATACAGGCGCTCATCTTTGGAAATCATTGCTCTGAACTGCATCGTTTTCACCAGCAGCTGGACAAGAATAGGGCTAGCCCTGGCTGCTGAGAGACCCAAGTCCTACATGCAGGTACAACTTTGTTACAGAAAAAAAGTAGTTTGGTCAGAGGTGGAGGGAGGAGGACTTGATTCCCTCTCCTACCTCTTGTTTAAACTAACTTACACGGCTGCACAGCGGGTATTTGGAAACCACCTTTACTAGACGTATTTTCTTCTTAAAATTTCGTGTTGTAGTGAACAGTCAGGAAATCCAGATGTGGTCTGTTACGATGAGAACATTTTAAAGGGGCAGATGTTCTAGTACACTTGCTAGTCAGGACATTTCTGTGACTTCTGCATTGCTTCATTGTTTAGGGTTGAGGAATTTTATTTTCTCAACAACATTCATTAGTTTTTATGAAACATGTAATCAGATACAAATAGATACAAACACCCAGTGTCAACTCCAATCTTCTGATTCCTGTTCTGTTTTTACACCTAGAGCTCGTGTGATGAGATTTTTACACTTAACAGATTCCTTTTTTGAATGCTTATTTAGATTTGAAAAAACATAGAACAAATTAAACGAAATGTTTCTTTTGGATAGCACACTGACAAAGGAAAGGAAATCCCTTGCTGCGGGAGATTGCAGTCACGGGTCATGAATGTTTAAGCAGGAGTTACTGCCATCCAGAGGAGAAAAGCCATAAACTGTCATATTTCATTATTTCGTTAAGCAGAGAAAGGTTAATCTAAATGGTTGGTTCAGTTTATTTCATATAAGGAATCAAAGAATAGAGAAACAATATAAATGCATGCAGAGGTTTCTGTGGATTTTTTTTTGTATGTAGCTATTTATGAAACAAAGTTCAGAGCAAGTCTGGAGAAGCTCAGTAAAAAAAACCACGCGTGGAGGAGGAAGCACCAGGTCATAGACTGGACATTTGAGATATTCAAGGAAGAGGTTTCAGAAATACCTGTGCTGAGTTCCAAGTTTTGGACATGATGCAAAAAATGGAAAGGAGATGTATGATCTATGGCACTTGTGCCCGGGGCCTCTGGCGATGCGCAGGCAGAGGCTGCCCTGTCCCGGGGAGGCAGGCAGGTGCTGGCGGCAGCGAGCCCCCGGGCCCTGCGAAGCTCGGTTAGTCACACCGGGAGACGGGCTGGGGCTGGGGCTGAGGGCGCTCCTCACAGCTGCTGGTGACCCAACGAACAAACACCGCCGGGCGTCCAGCTCCCAGCAAAAGGCCCCTCTGCAATCCTTCCTTCCCCCCAAAATGCCAAAATCAGGGTAGAAAACAAAGAAATAGGTGATTTGGGGAAAAGTAAAAGGAAAGGGGGAGGAGAAGTTGTTCACGTCTTCTGCCCGGTGTCCCTGAAGCGGAAGAGGAAAAATAAACCAGAGGGGAAAATAATTAAGCTGTTGAGATGTAATGCCGTTTGTGGACAGTCCTTCTTCGGTCACAGACATTTACGAAATTGAGGAATGGCGACTGATTTTATGCACAGAACCTGTCATGATAATCCCCCCAAAAGGCTCTTTCCAAGCAGTATCTGCCCTGTACCTACCGCCCCCTCTAGACCGTAACGTGTCAATATCCTTTTCTGGGCCAGAAATCG
>NW_010388882.1:22648-24397 GCF_000710305.1 Buceros rhinoceros silvestris | reverse complement strand
AAGGGAAGGTTTGGCTAACCCAGGACACCCACCATTTCTTCTAACTTGTCAAAACCATGTGAGGCTGGATACTGCACATTAAACTGACAGAAAATTATTGCTCTACCTTTCTTACTGTTTATTTTTCTGCCAGTTTGATGAACTGAGCCTTTTCACAGTGGGGTCAAAAGGATATCAGGACCACTGCGCAACGTGAGCAAGAGGAACAGGACTACTGCTCTCTTTTGGTGGCAAAGAACTATTAGATTTATGGTGCATACCTTACACAATTTATGGATTGAGGGGCTGTTTAGGTCTCTACAAGTTTATGAATACAAACATACTAAATAGCCTGTACTTATTAATCAAACATAAATGAGATCGATCGAACTAATCCTAATGATATGGCAGTTGGCTCCATAACACTCTGTGCTCTGGGAAAAGGTGGGTCTACTTTGAACGTCGCTGTCCTGATACTCTGTGTCAATGTGACACTGATCAAGAAGGCCAAAACATACCTCTCCTTTTTTTCACTCTCACTATTGTTTTGGGACTTGATGTCACCTTCTTACTGGAGACTTTGTAAAGCAACAGGCAGGGAAGTACACAGCAGTGCAACATGCTCAAGACAGAGATGCAGCACACAAGCAGTGAGCTGTACAGAGTTGCTGAGGACCAAGCATCTCTGTCTTTAAAGTGTAAGTGTATATTCAGTCATTTACTGAATTTTTGACTTTGCTTCTGAACATGTTCGTGCACCCTCAGCCCTTGTCAGGAAGGAGGCCATCATTCAGGGTTTCTTCTCAACTGCAGTGATTACAGCAGTCAAACAAGAACAAACAGCAATGCCCTGCATGCCACCACCGTACAAGGTTTCCTCTTAGAAGTATTTTCCATGGCAGGAAAGCCAAAGTCATGGCAAGGACACCCTAACGGAATTGGATCAGAATGATTCAGCATAGTACTGGAATCTGGGACATTGTGTTTAATGAGAACACATTAAAATTTCTTTGATATTTCTTTGTGGTACAGTATTAAAGCCCCCAGGGTGCAACATATTCCATCTTAGTTACACTAGCTTTGTTAAATAAGGAAATAATCAGTTACCTGTAAGCAAAAGAAATGGATTGTGTACGTGCCGTGCACTACTGCCTTTGCTTTAGAAATAAGTAGCTCTTTCTGTCTATGATTGTTTTAGACAATTAGATATTCTGAAAAAATGCAAAAAAATATAGTTATCATGAAAATACATTATGTCTGCACATGTAAATGACTTCAGCTTTGTTTTAAACCAGTGCATAGAATTTCTATCGTGTTTTAGGAAGAATATAGATGATAAAAGCATGATCTTACCCTGCACCCTGCAATCTATGGGACATAAATATGTATTGCAATGTACAAAGAAATGGAGCCTAGGCACAGAGTACCTTTTAAATGTCTAATATGAAGATTACAAGGAGGAGAACTGTTGAAGTGGGGGGAAAAATACAACTGTTCTGAAATAAATTTCCATAATTTGTTTCAGAGTCGCTGAGGCAAGCAGCTTCAACACAGTAGAGCCAACACATACAGGACATCTTTGTGCTTGGACCGAGAGCGGCTTCACCTGATTATAGCTCCTGTACATTTAAAAGGATCATTGTAGAGAATTATCCAGCCCTCATCCTTAAAATGACTGTAGTTTTTTTTCGGAAACAGGTTATATCTTCAGGAATGCAGAAAATCGGTTACTCGCAAAACAAACCTCAGAAGATTGGCTCTTTCAGCAGG
>NW_010388882.1:8565-22553 GCF_000710305.1 Buceros rhinoceros silvestris | reverse complement strand
GCAGGAAAGCCAGCATCAGAAAGGCTCCCAAGACCTGCACTGACTATCTGACCTCTGTGTTGTCAGTATTTCAAGTAAAGACTTTGGCATTTTTTTATTACTAATGGTGTAGGAGTGCAAAATAATATGACATTACATCCACCAAGACAGAAGAATCCGAAGGAAGAATGTTATGAAGAATAATAAAAGAAACAGATGCATCTTTTCTTTCTCTGCTCTTGTTTTTTTTTTTTTTTCTTTTAATTTCAAGATAGATAGGCAAAAGCACTAGGTAAAAATAAAGTATTCCTTCTGGACTTGCTCACCCTTCAAACCACACAGTTCAACATAGAGGGCTTATTGCTAAGATTGTCAGTGAGGTTAGGTGTCAGCAATGGTAACATTCAAAGCTGTGATACCTAGGAAAGGTCAAAATCATCAGAACCTGTGGTTGCGGTGTTGTCCTACAAAAAGATTAGTGAGCAGCCTGTTCATCTCCACGAAATGCTCATCCCCTTTCTCCAAAATACCTATCTCGTACCTCTTTTGAAAATACACAGATTAAAAAAATACAATCAAATTTCAATACAAGAAACACACAAGAAACCCCAACAAAACCCAGTCACATACTCTATAGACACTAGGCAAGGGTTAAAACAAAGGCAAATAGTACTTAATATAGAGTCACATAAATGCATTTCATGCCCTTCTACCCTTCTGCAAGCTGCCAAGCAGGGCCCAAATTCAGCAATATCTAGTAATGCCTGTTTTTAAGCATAGATGAATTAATATTTTTTAACTTTGCTGCATTGCCTATGAAGCTCCTCTAGTTATAACAATGACAATGATATTCCTGGCAATGAGAATATTTTATAATTAACAGCTCAGGCAAAATGGATATTACAACGTGCTCATAATTCTACTAACTCTATTTATTCATTTTTTCTCTATAGCTATTTTTTGAAGGAAATCCAGATATTTCCCTCTAGGTTTTCTTGTCTCATGAATAATTTATTAGGGAAGCAGGCAGTGAATAGGTAAAGGTCTGCTACTTACCTGGAGAGCCTTTCATAAAACTTGCTCATAAATCAAGGTATCAAAGAGAAACAAAGATGTCAGGCTGATGCAGGTGACAATATTCAGGTTTGTGCTTATGAATACAGGATATACAATCTAGTGACTAAAGAATGCCACAGAGCTGAAGATATTTACAAACTGTGGCTAGAAACACTTAAAATCACTTTAGCAATTCAGGGCCTACAGAACAGGTGACATATTGTTGATGCAAAAGAACAAAGGAATTCCATAAATAGAACAAGACTGTAAGCTCTGGTTTGAGAGTTATTTGAAATCTGCTAGAAACTGCTCCTTAATTCTGCTTGAAATCCCAAGCCAAGGACGGTCAGATTGTCCTCAGAGGGTGGGATATTTTTGTTTGCCATTGATATGTAGCAATGAAGAGGGTATTATTGCCTGGAATATTTGCTGAAAGAGATGCCACTAATTTGGTTGCCAATAATCTTGAGTTTATAAATGTACATGCATATATAGGGGTAAGTTCACTTTTCTAACCTCTCTTTCTCAGTGTGCTGTACAAAGAGACAGAGGGGAAGGAATGGTGCATTTGACATGCACAAGAGATGGGATGCTATCCAGAGGAACCTGAACAAGCTGGAGAAGTGGGCCCATGTAAACCTCATGAGGTTCAACAAGACTAAGTGCAAGGTCCTGCAGCTAGGTCAGGACAATCTCCGGTTTATCAATACAGGGTGGGAGTGAAGGGGTTGAGAGCAGCCGTGTGGAGAAGGGCTTGGGAGTATTGGTGGATGAAATGCTGGACATAAGTTGGCAATGTGTGCTCACAGACCAGAAGGGCAACTGTATCCTGGGCTGCGTCAAAAGAAATGTGGCCAGTAGGTTGAGGGAGCTGATTCTCCACCTCTACTCCACCTTCCTGAGACTCCATCTGGAGTACTGTGTCCAGTTCTGGAGTTCTCAGCACAAGAAGGACATAAACCTGTTGGTGAGGGTCCAGAGGCAGGCCACAAAAATAGTGAGAGGGCTGGAGCACCTCTGCAGTGAGGGAAGGCTGAGAGAGTTGGAGTTGTTCAACCTGGAGAAGAGAAGGTTCAGGGGACAAATTTCTGTGGCCTTCCAGTACACACGTGGAAAGCAAGACATGGGACAGGCAACAAGACAAGAGACCAGTTGCTTGTTCAACATGCTCATCAATGACATGTATGAAGGGGCAGAATGTATCCTCAGCAAGTTTGCAAAACTGGGAGAATTGTCACCGAAAAGGAAGGCTGTGCTGCCATTCAGCGAGATCTGGACAGGCTGGAGCGATGGGCATAGAAGAATCTAATGAAATTCATCAAGGGCAAGTGTAGGATCCTGCACCTGGGGAGGAATAACCCCACGCACCAATACAGGTAAGGATTGGCCTGCTGGAAGGCATCTCTGCAGAGAATGTCCTGGGAGTCCTGGTGGAGAACAAGTTACTCATGAGCCAGCCATGCACCCTGGTGGTCAAGAAGGCCAGTGGTGTCCTGGGGTGCGCTAAGAAGAGTGTGGCAGGTCAAGGGAGGTTGTCCTTCCCCTATAGTCTGCCCTGGTGAGGCCACATCTGGAGTCCAGTTCTGGGCTCCCCAGTCCAGGAAAGACAAGGAGACAGTCCAACAAAGGGCTAGGAAGATGATGAGGGCACTGGAGCATCCCTCTTACAAGAAAAGTCTGAGAGACCTGGGTCTATTTAGCTTGGAGAAAAGACAAAGAGGGGATCTTATCAATGCTTAACAATATCTAAAGGGTGGGTGTCAAGACGATGCAAGAGGACTCTTTTCAGTGGTGACTAACAACAGGACAAGAGGCAACAGGCACAAACTGGAACACAGGAAGCTCTTGAATATGAGGAAAATCTTTACTTTGAGGGTGGCAGAGTCCTGGAACAGGCTGCCCAGAAGGTTGTGGAGTCTCCTTCTCTGGAGATATTCAAAACTCACCTGGATATGATCCTGTGCAACCTGTTCTAGGCAAACCTGCACTAGCAGAGGGGTTGGACTAGATGATCTCCAGAAGTCCCTTCCAACCCCTACCAGTCTGTGCTTCTGTAAAGGGGGCCTATAAGAAATACGGGGAAACTCATTTTAGAAAGGCCTGTTGCAACAGGACAAGGAGTGATGGTTTTAAACTAAAAAAGGAGAGATTTAGACTAGATGTAAGGAAGAAATACTTTACAATGAGGGCGGTGAAACACTAGAACAGGTTTTCCAGAGAGGCAGTAGAAGCCCCATACCTGGAAACGTTCCTGGTCAGGTTGGATGGGTCTCTGAGCAACCTGATCTAGCTGGATATGTCGCAGCTCACTGTGGAGGTGTTGGACTATACGAACACCTCTGTGTTCAAAGGGACCTTTGAAGGTCCCTTCCAGCCCAAAGCATCCTGTGATTCAATAATTCTATGATAAGAGTCATTGTTGGAACTCATAGCAGTCTAAACAATGAGGAGTCCCAATGACACATGAGGTACTAAGCTAACTATTTTTTTTCTTGTTTTCAAGCCATTTAGTGATGTACAACTGAAAACAGATTTAGGCTTTTAAAAAGATGACATACGCATCTGAAAAATGGCATCTCATTTCCCCATCAGCTGCGATACACTCATTTGGCACTCTGCAACACCTCTGCTGCCTGAAGAGCACATGGCTCCCTTGACCTTACTCACTTCCTCTGATCCTGTGTAGGAATTGTTGCTGCATGAATTGCAAGGTGCACATGGAGGCTGGAGGATTCAGGTGGCATTTTGTTTTGCATTCCCTCTTATATCCACTTTTCCTTTTCATTGCCAGATTCTCCATCATAGTCTCTTTTTTCGTCTCCATCACAGCCCTCAACTTTATCCGCTTTCCTGCACACAAGAATTCCCACAGTGGCCAATGTGTGAGCTTGGCAAATAGGCAGCACTTGTGCCCATTTGGTTTGTTCTGCTGCAGCAGAGACATCTGCATTAACATCTGACCTTTCCTGGCCTTGCCCTGGGCTTTGTGGCACAAAAAGCTGTTCCTATTTATAGGAACCATATTGAAAAAGGAAAATAAATTCCAATATAAGAACGACTGCCTAACTGTATTCAGGCCAAACTATTCCAGCAGCACAGTCTACATTTGCTATGGTGTCACTTTAAATATACACCAGCTCATCAGATAGCAATGCTGCTGCATACTGACATTTTACAGCATATTTTACAATTTGAGCTGTTTATGTGCAGAGAAACCTTTCATCTGTCCTTTTACTTCTAAAAGTAGGATGGTGTGAATGTTTAACATATCCTCATGCCCTAATAGAGCACAGACAAAAAGCAGCATAGGGGTCGAGGATTAGATAGTGACCAGAAAAGCATGCAAGTTTCTAGTGCTTTTCTGGACCCTTCAAGAAAAATTGATCATAAAAACTGAAGAAAAATAATCCAATCAATCATCTTCTCAGCCTTGCACTTTCCTGTTCCAGTTGTCATGTGACACTATTCATACCTTCAGAAGTGTCCTGGTTTGAGCTAAAACTTCCTTGTTTTGGGTAATGGACAAATAGAATTATTCCGCGGAAATATGATAATTTCGCATTTAATTGGTTAAGGAGGTCAGGTGAAACGTTACGTTGGGAGCCTTTAAAAAGCAGCAGGCTGGGGGAGTGACTCCCTCTTGGACTTCCGGACTTTCACGAAGAGAGGACTCCCAAGAATCTGCTCTGCCGCCCACTAGGCCCGACTAGGCCGAACCCAGACCTGCATCTTCCAGTTGTCATGTGACACTATTCATACCTTCAGAAGTGTCCTGGTTTGAGCTAAAACTTCCTTGTTTTGGGTAATGGACAAATAGAATTATTCCGCGGAAATATGATAATTTCGCATTTAATTGGTTAAGGAGGTCAGGTGAAACGTTACGTTGGGAGCCTTTAAAAAGCAGCAGGCTGGGGGAGTGACTCCCTCTTGGACTTCCGGACTTTCACGAAGAGAGGACTCCCAAGAATCTGCTCTGCCGCCCACTAGGCCCGACTAGGCCGAACCCAGACCTGCATCGGGCCTGCATCGGACTACAGACTCTGAACTGCTATTGCCGTGAGTCCCGTACTGTCTGGAATCGGGTGAGAATACTCGGACTCCCGGCTGTTCCGTACAGGGAGGTTTCTTTCCCTGCAGTTTTTTTCCTTGCCACGTGGGGTTTCTCCCCAGCCCTGTCTTGCCACGAGAAGAATTCTGCTTTCTCTGCCTGAAAGCAGCTGCAGAGTCTTCACTCCCACCTCGCTGCTGGGTGTCTGCCAAGAGCACTGACCTTGAAAAGAACAGTCTGTTAAGAACTGTGGTTATCTAAGTCCTCTCTTCTTTGTTTTTTTTCCCTTTTTCTCGGTTTGTGCCTATATATATATAATAGTATATAGTTGTATGGTTTTATCGTTTATTAAAAGTTTGTTTCAGTCTTCCGAAAACGCAGACTGAGGTGTGAATTTCTTCTTCCCCTCTAAACCCCTTCTGTCTCTAGCAGGACAGAAAGGAATCGTTAAGGAATTCGAGGAGTTATTACCTCATTCCCTCGACCCTTAACAAGAAGGAAGAAGCAAGAATATTTTTTTCACTTATGCTACTGGTTTAAACTGAAAATCGAGCCAAAAAATACCAATGCAGAATTCAGCTAATCTCCAGGGATTAACTAGGTACCACATGAGAATTTGTGAAAATTTTACACTATACTGGAATGATTTACAGCATTCGTATTCAGGACTCGTAAATAACCACTTCCTGTTTGATGCATTACAAAGTCCCATGCAACCAAACATATTCAGAATAATCATTAAATAGAACAGTACAGACAAGGTATATAAAATACGGGACTTGAATTAACACATACAAGCTTAGAAGGTAGAAGCAACTGCTGAGCTCCATCTACAGATTAGTGATGTGATTTGAAAACATGTTCATTATTGCTGCTATTGAGCTTTAAGACAGCTTTTATTAAAACAGCTTTGAAACAAAAGGGGGCATGCTTTAAGAGGACTGGTCCAGAGTGCCTTGCTGTTCTAAATTAAAATGCTGATTTTAAGATTGTGCTGTAATCTGTCTTGATGCATTTAACGGATTACTTTTTTTTGTTTTGGTTTGGCTTGGGGTTTTTTTTTTTAACATTCACTGATTGGGACAAGCTATCTACAGTTTTTAGGGAAAATCCATTAAGAAAGCATCAAAGCATCTTTTTGTCAACAATGCTGAGAGGAACACTACCATTGTTCACTGACTTCAGTTCCGATCACTTCAGTCTAGAACTTTTCACAGATACTTAACTGATTCTTAACTATCATGAGAAAGCCACTAGAAGACCAAAAATTCCTACTTTGGCTCAGAGTGGGAGGGTTTGTTTTCTGCTTAGTCTTCCTTCCTGGGCTCAAATTTTTGATCTTCACTTGTTTGGTTATTTGGTACAAAAGTTACTTTGTAACTCCACAATCACCACAACAGCAGCTTGACACAAAGCTCCAACAAACCTATTTCCTGTCACAGGTGCTTTATTCTTTCTTTTTTTTTTCTTTCTTTCCATTTTTTTTTCCCCCTCCCTCACAGAAAGGGATTCTCAAGCCTTATATCAGAAGCATCTGAAAGGCTGGAAACCAAATATTCAGCCTTTCAGTCTTCTTTCCACAGAAATCACATTTCTGCTATCATCTCTTCCATAGATAATCCTCTGTTATCATAATTATTATTCTAGCAACACTTGAACTCTTCTTAAGGAGGTAAGCAGCTGTCTTCCTCATCCCACTTTCTCCAGAAAAGAAATATTGGAGATAGATACACTACCTGTGAACCTCAACACACTCTAATAACTTATCTTTTTCTGTGAAGGGAATATCTGAACACACCCTGGACTGAAGTCTAGATGAAGTCAGAGTCACTATTTTTTTTTTTTTCCGGAGAATAAAGAAAACCCAATATCACTCCTCGCCCCCACAACCCAAATACACAACAGCAGAAAATCTGTAGCTTCATTGAAATGATCTGCTTGACCTGTCTTTGTAGATACATGGATGGGAAACACCCTTCCTAATTCTTAACCTGCAATTTCATGGGCTCTAATCACTGCTGACACTCTTACCTCATTGGTCTTCTTAAAATAGGGTTTGACAGGTGAGATCAAATCATGCCATCTGAGCCAAACTTCTATGTGAAGCAAGTAAGGAAGCCAACACATTGCCTTTCTCATGCTTGAACCTGCTTTCCCACAGCATTCCATGATTCCATGATTCTTTAGATGGTCCAGGTCATAGCTTTAATGCAAATGGCCAATTTGTGGATTTGTTTATTTCAGCAGGCCAAAATAAAGAAGGTTTCAGAAGTTGTTTTGTTTAATTCTGTTTTCCTGTCTTTCGCTGATGGGAAGGATTTCTATTACCAAGCCCTCCACAGTCGTAAACCATTTGAATTTTCCCCTCAAAATACTGAATTATGTTTGAAGCCTACATTAGGTGACCTCAGTGTGATTCCTTTTGTCATATGGTCTAAATCAGTACAAATTCAGATGTAGTTTCATAGCTTTTCAGGGTTTTCCATATGTTTTTTAAAAAATATAAGTAGAAAATAAATGTGAACGTTGAAGTATTCAAGGACACCTATTTTTTCACAATCAAAATTTACTGCAAATCAAATAAAATAGTATAATAACCAGCTTTTTCATCTAGTTGTATCTTTCAAAATTGATTGCTTCAGCAATCAATACCAGCTTCTTTTTCAGTGGCATGCTGCTAATCCAGATACTACTGTAATGGAGTTTGCACTGAAGAACAGTGGAAGGTCAAAAACGGGACTAGGTAACATAGGCTGGGAAAATTGCTCAAAAGGGCTCAAAAGAACCTTTCCTACTGAGTGATATGTTTTTAATTGTCTAACATGAAGACAGAATTAATTCTAATATAAACTATAAAAAGTTACATTTGTAGGAATTACTTCCAGTGAATGACAAGGAAGGAGCCAAACAAATATTTAAACAAGTTTCTCATTTTAATCCGGGAACTTAGTTCTGCCACTAGCAAAGGACTGTATTTTGAACGACAGCACTAAAAGCTTGAAAATGCTAACAGAAAGCAGCCTTTATTATTTTGAAACATCTGTGAACCCCATGAGCAATGCAAACACCTATTGCACAGTCCAACCAGTTGATCCTCAAGGGGCTAGTAAGATCCATATTGCCTTTGGAGAAATGATGGCAGTTAATAAATACTCAGTTCTTGTCACAGAGAATCTGGCCTTCAAATGATTGATGAGATTATTAAAGTTTTTGTACCTGTTTCTTTTCCATTTTTTTTCCCCCCAAGATATGGTAACATACACTCAGATGAAAATTTGTCCAAAAATGATGCGAATCATAACAACAGGCAGCAGATTTTCACTCATTAGATAGGTGAATATAGAAAAAACCAATCATTATTTTCCATATTAAGGTTCTCAAATTTGATCCTATTTAAAACAAAAAAAATTTTGTGTCTCTACTATAACACCTTCAATAACAAGGCTGTAGCACCCATGTCATGCTGTACCATTCCATACCATAAAATAAAAACTTTTCTGAGATTCCTCTAAGACAGAAAAAATCATAGATTAGCTTCTTATTTTGAAAACAGAAAATATCTTCACATTTTTTGTAATCTAAAAAATATAAAATTTGGTCTTAAGTAATTCTTAAAAAGAAAAGGAAAAAAGTCACCTTTAAATGCTTTGAAGCACTTTAAGTGCACTTCCCTGCCCAGCATTTGATTTTATGTAAAGTATAAATTCAAGGCTACACACAGCTTCAAAATATCAGATGTTTCCCTCCTCTCTCTTGTTCTCAAATGACATAGAGAGCTATTTCAAAAATTTGTGTCTTTCTGTTATTTATAATTCCTGTGCTGCTTGTAAAAAATAGGCAGAGGTAGACATATACTAATTCCGACCTGTCTTATCTTTGTCTGTATTACAGTTTTCTCTCTGCTGTTTGGTGGTGTCCCCTCTGTGATGGGGGCCTACTCCTGGGACACTCAATGGGTGAAGATCCTCCCCACCCCGGGCCACACAAGAACACACTGGAAAAGTCAAACCTGGGTTGGGAAACATAGTGTACCAGAGCATTAAGGCACCTCCTTCAAGCCTCCTCTATTTTCTGGAGACAGTAACAATTACCTCCCTCAGTTTACCAGAGCATTTTGGTGCTCCCTCAGCACACCCGGCTCCTCCTTATCGTCTTGGACTTTCTTACAACCTGGTCCACTTGTAATTGTGTTGCAGCCCAAAAAGGGCTAGGATCCCAAGACCCAGCAAGTTCTGGACATGCACAAACCAAAACATTACATCACTTGAGTCAGACTGATGTGGAAAAATACCTGACAAAATTCACTTGTCTCGGACCCTATAAACAACAACCCAAAATTAGACCCTTTGAGCTCTCCTGGATCACACTGGGCTGCATCCAGCCCCTCCCCTGAGCTGAGATGCCTCTCAGGATCTTCTGCCAGCAAGGTCAACATAAGGCCTGGATGAAAACCACCTCCTGGAGACTCAGCCACCCCGCATTGAGTAATGCCAATGCATCGTGAGTCTTTAAACCCAAAGATGGAAATTTTGACTATAGGCTAGCCTCTTTCTCCTGTCTCTCATCTTGTTTAGGTGTTCAGCTTTATGCATTTTCTTTGAGGACAGTGTGCGTATTTCCCTGGATCCTAGTATTTCAGCTGGTTTGTAATGTTTTGTGTTTATATGTATACACACATTTTGATTTAAGGCACTCTGTAGTAATTTAGGATGAATCTTGTAATTCTTAAATCTTTAATCAAATCACTGTTTTACTTTGCTAAATCACTTGCTAGTTCTTAAATTGGCTAATCATTAAGTAGTGCTAAAATCCAACCCTTTGATTTACCTTATACTAGCAATAAAGTTTGAATTGCTGTCAAATCAAACTGTGTTAATTATATTCATCCACGACACTCTCCTCCTACCTCCAAACCATTCTTATTGCTCTGCCATGGCTATGCTGCTGATGATGGTAATGACGATGGACATTTGGTATTACTTCACTGCCAAAATTCATATTTTGGAGGCAAATACTGGAGCCATTTCATTCTGATCTTCCTGTGAATAAGTCTTCTAAAGAGAAAGCAGGATCAGCAACTACTACAATATTTGCCAGCCCCATCCTGCTGCTTCAAATCCCACTTTGTGACTACCAGGCGCACACTAGGATTGAAGAGAGGAAATTAAACGTGCTGGTAGGGAGAGGAAGGCAAGCCAACCACAATGCTCCTTCAGCTGAAATCCTGTTGATTGTTGAGAGATTTGCAAGAATGGCAATTACTTCTGTGGGCCTTCTAGGAGCCTTAAAAGTCTTCAAAGCTTGGGCAAAGTGCCCAGCTAGCTGTATCATATCAGAAACTGCAGGAATTCTGGAGAAAGTTTTCTTCATTAGCTTCTCATACACACAATTTGAAGAAATACAGATTGGACTTTTGAATTGTTTACACTCAAAATTTATTAAACTTGCTACTAGACAAGCGTGTTCATTTGATGCACCTGCATACCCACAAACCCAAATGAACAGAAAATGGTTATATGATCGACAGAAAGGACTACTGCACTAATTACGTATGGTTCCCTAAAACTTTCTTGTCCAAAAGATCAAAACTTAAAATGACGGATGAGATGGAGTTAGGACAAATAAAATAAAGAGAGGGAGACAAAAATACACAGGGAGAGGAGTACTGTGGTTATATTGTGTGTAGTTTCTCTCAACAGTTTCAGTGGTTTAGCTTTTAAGTTATTCTTTTGTATTTCAGTTCTGGAAGAGATTTAATACAATTGTGAAAAATTGTACTGAGTGCTACTTTTGCTTCTCCAGGAGACTGAGAAAGCCCGATGAAGTGCTTTCTGAGTACAGGTGGGGAAGAGTAGATTAGTCAACTTTTTCTGTGTACTTTGGCTGTGATGTTGAGAAGCGATGATAGATGGAGATGCCACAAAATGTAGGGATTTTTTGTCTGTTCCGTTAAACATACTCCAGTGGTTGCTGCTGCTCTTCAAGCAGAAACTACTGTTTTGTTGCCAGCCAAGAGTAGATGTAATCCTCATTTTGGAGACACGAAATTTTGTCTAGACTCCACCTGCTCATAAGATCCAAGGAACACCAGGTGACCTTGTGGATAATGTGGATAAATGAAAAGCCATGGTGAATAGGGATGGTTAAGGAAGAATGTTCTAAGGAAATGGGCTGTCTGCTAGGCTGGAGTTGATGTTCCAGAGAAACTAACTTTTTGAATTTTCTGAATGACAGCAGATCATAGAATCATAGAATGGTTTGGGATTGAAAGGACCTTCAAAGATCATCTAGTCTAACACCTCCGCAGTGAGCTGCGACATACCCAGCTAGATCAGGTTGCTCAGAGACCCATCCAACCTGACCAGGAATGTTTCCAGGCATGGGGCTTCTACTGCCTCTCTGGGAAACCTGTTCCAGTGTTTCACCGCCCTCATTGTAAAGTATTTCTTCCTTCTATCTAGTCTAAATCTTCCCTCTTTTAGTTTAAAACCATCACTCCTTGTCCTGTTGCAACAGGCCTTTCTAAAATGACTGTCCCCATCTTTTTTACAGTGCCCCTTTAAGTACTGGAAGACTGCTGAAAGGCCTTCCCTTCTCCAGGCTGAACATCCCCAGCTCTCAGCCAGGTTTGAGTAAGAACAGAGCTAATTCTGCTGAGTGATTTCACTTTTCAGCTTAGCCTTTTCTAAGTATCTGCACTGTCTGAAGTTAACGGCGTATTTTTGCAGACAGTGTCTGCTTCCAGAAGTGATAACACTTGACGTTTACAGCTACTACCAGGGACTGGTGTGCAGAAAGGCTCTTGCTTATACTTGCTGCTGTGGAGACCAAGGTCACTGCTAAATCCTGTGTACCACAGTAGGGGTGCAGAATGTTAGAGACTACAGCCAGAAGTGATAACACTTGACTTTTACATCTACTACCAGGGACTGGTGTGCAGAAAGGCTCTTGCTTATACTTGCTGCTGTGGAGACCAAGGTCACTGCTAAATCCTGTGTACCACAGTAGGGGTGCAGAATGTTAGAGACTACAGTTGTGGAGAGGACAGGACAGGACAGGTGACCCTAAACTGACCAGCAAGGTGTTCCATACCATAGATGTCATATTTGGTTAAAAACTGAGGGATTACAAGGGCCAACCCTTCTTTCCCTTTTCTTCAGCTACTGGTGTCCGAGGAGGACTGTTCTTCTGCCTTCGATCCCAATCCATGCATTCCTGAATCTAGTTCCAGAATCCAACCCCCTGCATCAGGTTCCCATCTGCTGCTGAGTCCAGTTTGGGCCTTCCCCAGCGTCTGCCCACAGCATCAGTACTGATGGTGATATGGTTGCCATCAGTGGGGGGCTGAGTTCAGTACTGGTATTTTATATAGTTGCATGTATTAAACAAGGGCCTGCTGACAAGGATGAGATTCAAACCTACGAGTGCAGGGCCCAGCCCTAACCTGTAAAACCTTGTAGCAGAGGTGCTCCAGCCCATTCACCATTTTTGTGACCCTCCTCTGGGCCTGCTCCAACAGGTTTATGTCCTTCTTGTGCTGAGGACTCCAGAGCTGGACACAGTACTCCGGGTGAGGTCTCACCAGAGAGGAGTAGAGCGGCAAGGTCACCTCCTTCAACCTGCCGGCCATGCTTCTTTGGATGCAGCCCTGGCTGCATGTCCTGCAAGTGCATGTTTTCATCTCATGTCCACCATTCATGCAGCAGTACCCCCCAAGTCCTTCTCTGCAGAGCTGCTTTCAATGCCTTCATCCCCCACCTTTCATTGATACCAAGGATTGCTCCAACCCGGATGTAGGAATCTTATACCAGCACTGGCTATGTATCTTCTAGTTTCAAAAGCTGGCTATATAACAAACAATGATACATTTCTAATATCATCTTGCAAATAATATGGACATTCAAAAACAGAAAGTTCCTGAGAACACTAAAATTAGTAATGCTGTTTGAAAACTAAGTTTTTATTATCACCTCTAAATATTATCGCCTCTAACTTCGTAAGTTTTCTCTGTAAGCTTTTATGTATTATTGTGGTTGGTTTTTAAATCTGCTTTGATTTTGTTCCCAGAAAATTAAAGACTTTCTTTAGGCTGGTAGAAATCAAAATTACCTCTGCCTCTTTTCAACAAATTCAGCAGATTAATTATTCACAAATAAGCACAGCTCCTACTTAGTAAAATTTGATAGTAAGGCATTATTGAGCTAATTCTCTGAATACCCAAAAAGTTGCTAAGGCCAAGGAGATATATTCTATCCTTCCAGCTACATTTTCCAATACGTCCTACTATGCTTCCCTCTGAGTTTTGATGTATGTTAGAGCTTCATTGAGTGTATATATATTATCCTACTTAGTAGGATTACTAGTTTAATTAGCATTGGTGGTGAGCTGGTTTTGCTCTTGCTAAGCAATGGTGCCTGAACAGAAGCTTGGGAATTTGTTTCTCATTGTGATATGTGCTGACACCAGATGAACTTACACAATGTTCTTAATCCCCACTACAAGGCAAATTTTTCAATGCGTCCTTTTGATTATTACTTAATATTACTGTAAGTTGACATACTGCTCCTAGTGGGTTGGAGAAAAAGCCAATAGGATTGGATCGTAACAATGCAAAAAAAAAAAAAAATCATTCCCACAGAGTGGCACTTGCTTCATTAAATTGGCACTTTTCACTGAGGACTTCTGCGGTCAGGATTGCAAGCCATGATACTGTCCTTTATTGTTGGTCTGGGAAACTATTACTTTAATAGAGTGTTACAGTAAGACATCAGTTACTTTGTTCATTGCAAATAGCAATGTGTGTTAGAAAGAGCACTTTTAATCTCACAAGTTAGCAATGAGTCTTCATCTATTAAAACAGCTCAATAGCTGAAATAATATTTGTTTGTTCATTGCATACTATCCT
>NW_010388882.1:0-8453 GCF_000710305.1 Buceros rhinoceros silvestris | reverse complement strand
CCCCCAAGCCAGACAGGTCTCAGCTGAAGGGTCAGACAAAGTGTGTCCACGGGCAGGATGGGCTCACTAGCCTTCGGGCAGCCATCCTAGGAGAAGGACAACTCTAACCCAAACCCGGGCAGATGGAGCTCGTTTAGCCTTGTAAGGCTCCATCTAAGAGAAGGACACTCTAAACAAACCTACGACCCGAGGACTTCGCTGTCACCATCCAAGCTCGCTAGGCCCTGGCAGATGAACCTCAGGTTTAAAGGGTGGGGCCAGTTCCGCGCACACTGCACCTCACCTAAAAAATCCACTGTGCAGGCTTGAAGGGGTTACTCACATTTGCAAAGCCCTGTAGCAGCCATCAGCGCGCTTGCAGTAAGCGTGGGGAAAACCCTTCCCAGATCTTCATTCGCGAAGCCAAGCCATGATGATGATGATGATGATGACCCTAAACCACAGACACATCTTATTAATATCTTTCATTTATGCAAGTCTATACTTATAAACTGCTTGGTAAATATTTTAATGATTACTGGAAAGACCCCAGAAGTTATACTTTTATATCCATTCTCAACAAAAAATGTGAGAAATCTGAAAATATTCCATATGAACCGATCCTAAGCAAAAAAGAAAACAAAAACCAGGAGTTATTTCAGCAGAAATCATGGGGACATAGTGTTACAACATGGCATAGTGAAAATGAGTTGTTGGTATCTTTCTAGCAGAAATTAGAACTGTGGAAAATATGCTACTCCCTCTGAGAAACTTAGCAGCCGAAACCCAGCTGCAACATTATGGTGTGGGAAATTATATCTCTAACTAGCCTCTGCTTGATTAACACTCGCCAGTCGGAAACTAACGTGCGTGAACTAACTCCTCTATCCAATCATAGTGCCTTAAGAGATGCATACTGTCTTCGTGACAAGGAACATATCCAATTGCTATGTAACCAGTCATGTAAACAAGAATCTATTGTCTATAAATAGAAGAGCACTGTCGGAAATAAATGGGTTTTTCGCTGCACATCGTATTGGTGTTAGAGTGATGCTCTGCGTCCCAGCATGTGAGATTATCGCCGCATGAGTCATGCATGGTAAAGTGGCAGCTCATAAAGAATCTAGAATCATAGAATAACCTAGGTTCAGAGGGACTTAAGATTGTCATCTGGTCTAATGCCTTGTGCAGAGCAGGAGCAGCTTAGATCAGGTTGCTCAGGGCCTTATCCTCATGCACTTTGAATATCTGCAAAGATGGAGAACCGTTTTTTTGATCTTATAAGGACAGAAATAAAATGGAGATTTTGTGTGTAAACCTTCATCACCCAGCAATCTGCATTTGTGAAATATTCAAAGAAGTATTTGCTGTGAGTTGTGTGAAATTTGAAAGCAATGAGCAGGGTTTATATTGTTTTTCACTTTACTTTGAAATTTACAATAGGTACATCAGATTTTTAGCTCAAATTAGAAATGAATGTCAAATAAACTTTATATTATTTTACTATGCCATTAAAAAATAAAAAAGAACAACAACTGATGATGCGCACATTAATGTTTGCACAGGCATTTGATGCATTTTTTTCTTTACAAAGTTTGTAAAGGGATTTGCTTAGATAATTACACATTTTAGTGATGTAGTTAGATTAATTAAGCACTTATACATAATTAACTGTACATAACATTTGACTAATGTGACTACATTGAAAAAAACCTGGAAGAATTCACAATAAAAGTGTCATGAGGGCTTGATAATGTTGAAGACAGGCTTATAACTGATGACAGTTATGCAATTTTTTGTAACTGAATTCGGAAGAATAATCTTCCTTCCTCACCTTGCCTCCACACAGTGAGGCTCTTGCTGACTCTACTCAGGGTGCCTCATTTTATCCTGGTGTCTTTTAAATCACCTTTTGCAAACTTCTCGCTGTGATGAGTTTGATTCTAACGTTTCAAACATCAATATGGTGTCTGTTTTGTGGATTACGCAACTGACATTTCTGAACCGCCAGTGTATCATCCTTAATTTCTTATTCAACTATGGTATACAACCAATATCTTTGGTACAGATGTGATGTAGGGAATATACTAGATATACTAGTCCCTTGCTAGTTGAGCTTTTGATTCAAAGTAATAAAAATGTATAGAAACATCTTATTTGGAGAAAACAATAGGCTATTTAATGTACAGAATGCTCTTTCTGACAATTAGTGCAAAAACCTTCAAAGATACAGTCAGCAACTGGTCCATAAGGGAAACTTTATCTTAAACTGGCAAAAGTCGTGCTTTTTGTCACTTCTGCTTGTTTCAAATATTCTAACTGTTCTATGATAATTCTTATTTTTCATTGTAATACTCAAATATTTTTATTGATCTATCAATCAATCAGAACTGTTCTCCTTAATGAAGTCTTGTAGCTATGAGGTACAGTTTAATAAAATATTAACTTAAGCATATTTATTTTTTTAATCACTTCTCTCAAAACAGGAGAAACGTCTATGTTCATTTATCTGTAGAAGCTCCTTGATTTTTTTTCTGTCTTTTTATTTCTACATTTTTCAATACATTTCAGCTATTCAGAAAGGTGACATATCAACAAAGCTACTAGTTTCAGTGAGAAATTTTATACTGTAGACATGAAACTTAATTTTACCTAACACATTTACTTTGAAAAAAAAATTACGGAAAAGTTTTATCTTTACCTAAACCATTGCTAGTTTTTAATACACAGGATATTAACCAAGTCTTAATAATTTTAGTAGAATTCAGCCATGATAATTTTTATTCCAGCACCTTGATTATTTCACTCAGATAACTGAGTAGTTAATTATGAAAGAATTTAAATCTGATGACCTTTCTTGTAAAGTCATTTATTATAATAAAACTTTCTCTTTGTAGTGAAATAATGGTTTGATACTTCATTTTACATTAAAGAATAAGGGATGAACTTTTGTTACTCTTTTACCCCAAGATTTGGAGGCAGAATTCAAAACAGATTTACATCCGAATGTGCATTACAAAATACCTGTACCGGACTATCATTTAATCAGTATGCTTTAGAATTACTCTTTCATTAGCTAA
Organism: Buceros rhinoceros silvestris; assembly: GCF_000710305.1. Lineage (NCBI taxonomy): Eukaryota > Metazoa > Chordata > Aves > Bucerotiformes > Bucerotidae > Buceros > Buceros rhinoceros. Next base: position 5,394 of record NW_010388882.1, on the reverse strand, counting down.
TCTGGCATTTCAAATGGAAGCCCATAATCAAAATGTTAATTTACACTTTCTCTACCTAATCTAGTTATGTTTAAAGTGACAAAAAGGTATTTTTTAGCCAGATTTATTTTATATTCCTTGTATTTTTGCTATTAATAAGAAATAAATAAAAGACTTTCAAATGTCTGTAGTAAAGCTAAGTCTCATCTTTTTGTTTGTATTCTTTTCTCATAAATCCTACCAAACAGATGTATATGCTCATTGTCAGCTGTATTTGTCACTATACAAGCTGTCTCTCAGTTTTTCAGCGTGTTGTTACACATGATTTATTGTGTGCTGTCAGTCCGATAGTTTCATTACAAAGAAGCAAATCTGACTCCCATTCCCAAATGAAGAAGTCATCCAAGTAGTAGTTAGAAGAGTATAGAACTTACCTGATCATCTGTAACAATGTTTAATCAGACTCCCAGTTTTCCAGTCGGCCATTTTGGCTGGGAAAAAAACTGAACAAGCAAAAGAACATGTTGCTGTACTCCATTCTCATGAGAAAAGTAATCACTCGTTTATAAAATATCTCCATATTCTGTATACTTTTAAACAAAAGACTACATTTTTTCTTGTGGATTTTAATGTTCTTTATTATGCTGAAAGTAAACCTCCTTGGGCTATCAGTCTGATGAGTTATTGGCCAATTATCTCATCATAAAACTGTTCACAAGAGATAATACATGGCCAGTGCATAAATCTTAAGATTGTATTCACCATCACTTCATAAATCCAGATCAGGCAGAATTAATGATTTCAATCTTGTTGCCCATTAATGCATCTGCAATGGAAAACTGTGTTCCTTTCACACATACACATTTACACTTCTCCAACAAACTGGTATAACTCATACATACAGAGAGTGATTAATAAGGGACCTATGACTTACAAAGAGAAGAGAATATGGCAAATACATTTAAAAAAAAAAATCAATTTACTTAAAAAACCTCCAGTTCCCACTTCAAGAATTTATCAGCTGCAGCTAAAGATACATGATGCCATACGAGGTCCATCTTCTCTTCAATGTTTTTCAGTACTCAATATTCAGCAAAGCCAATCTACTCCAAATAGTTTCAAATAATGCTTATAACTTTGTAGTGTATGATAGCTATGCTCTACAGTACACATTAATAGGCATTAAAATTTTTAAGTTGTTAACATTGTCCTTTCAAACTGAATATTGCTGACTTTCTTTGTGTCTGACAGATTGAACTCCTATTCTCAGAAACATGGGTCTCAAGGTGAAAGCAGCAATAAGCAATACAAATGTCTCTTCAACATTTCCAAGTGTTCGTGATTATTTTGCAGATTAAGTTTCTGGCCTTATAAAACCTGCAAATGTTGTTTTATCAAATTAATTCAACATTGATGAATGGTAGTTTCTCCCTTTCTTCTTCAAGTACGCTCACTGGGCCTTTTCAAACCAGAACATTTCCATTTCCTTTTGAATGTACCCAGATTCGTCTCATTCATATAGTCTTTGATAGCAAGGATAAATAAATGGGAATGATTTGACCCACACTTGTTCTCACTACCTTACTTTATTAGTTCATGTCATAGAGCATGGACAACAGAACTCTCTTCAAACCTTGAGTGCTGCTAACATACCCCCAAAAAAGACAATTTACACCTGAGATGAAGATCCATATAGGCATTGTCATATATCCAGTACAGCTGGTGTTGCTGTTCATGGAGAAGATATCTTGAAATTTTCCACATACGAGAACATACCTTTGTCTGTTCAGAGACCTAATCATTCAGCATAAAACACTGTGGTATGATTTCTGAGACTGGGAGAGCTGAGACTGCCTGATCTGTGGTAAAAATAATAATAATGGTAATAAAATGTCTGAAAACAATTATTTCGGAGGTTATAGAGTTGAGCAATAAATGTCCTTTGCTTCAGGAAGGCAATATTTGCTGTTTCTATAAAAATATCAGTAATATTTTCCTTAACTTTTAGCCTCTGGGAAATTCCGTTTTGCATATGTTTGACAGAGATGTGCAAGAGTATGGTTGGTACATTTGGCAGAGATCTACCTCCTCGGCTGGGACTGTGAGGCATAAGAAGCTGCCTTTCACCTCCCAAGGTTACACTGGTGCATAAGAGGAGTCTAGATCCACACGTTCCTGAAATATTAACAGGCTGAGCACAGCAGAACGTGTATTTCCACACATATTTTTTTCTAGATATAATACTGTCAAGGGTTTAAACTATGTGGCTGTTAATACCAGAAGCACTTTGTGACAACAGGGTTTTGGATGGAATGTAAACCCACTAAAACCTCAGACTGGAGCTTACAATTGAATTCAAGGCTTTGTTTAGGCAAAGGAAAAACAAGCACAGGTTTAATATAAAGGGGGTGAGAACAGAAGAGTTTTGATAGTGAAAAGCCCGAAAATCTATCATTTTAAAAGTTAAACTGGACTGGAAAACAGAGATGGAGAGATTGATGAATACATAAATAGGCATATGCAAGTATAATACAGTCTCCCATCTCTGCCCACACCTCCCGCTTACAAACAAAGAACCCCCCACACGGTTGCACCACTGGTGGGGAGGGAGAGGAAAGGAGGTTTTGTCCGTCACCTCACAAAGCTTTCAGTTCAAGAGAACTTCTCCTAGGCAAACCTCTGTGCAGTAATGTAGTCCTTACTTCTCCGGGGTAGCTGATAGGAGACTCCAGTTTACCGAGAGCAGAATTCCAAGGCTTCCTGCTCTCCCCATCTGCAGAACAGGAAACTGACTGGACCTTCAGGGAATGCCTGTTGGTTCCCCGCACCTGTGGAGGCTCTGTGCAGAGCATCTGGAAACAGTTCGTGTTCCCCTTTGCCATCAGTATCTGTCCCCTCTGTGCAGGATCTGGGGGCTTGCAGCCGGTTTTACCACTTGCTGGGTAAAATTCAGTCCAAAGCCACCTCCGCCAGTAACTGGCAAAGTGGAAAGGTCTACCTGCTTCGCAGAAGGAATATTTTACTGCTCCAGGAGTCTGGATGTACTGCGGATGTTCTTTTCTCTCTCCAGTGAAAAGTTCTCTCAGTCCTGGGGGCGGAAATTCCAAAGTGCCGCGGCTTGCCCGAATTTGAACATGCCGCAGCTCACCCAGAGAGGGAATGTCTCGAAACGCCCCTTTTTATGCACTTATTCGTGGAGGCGTGTCTGAATATTGCTTCCCTTCCCAAGACATGCAGGAACTCTTTCCTGCCGTTTGGGGGAAAGGAGAAGGGAAGAACAAAGGGTCACCACCTGGCCAGCGCCGTTTTCAAACAACCACAAATACAATGCCTGGCAAGAGAAGGATTCGCATGAAACAATCAACTCAGTAAAACCAAGCTACACTGGCATATTCCTGAACTAGCCATTAAAAACTAATGACAGGTGGTTTGTGTTAAAATGAGTGAGCCCGTCTCTTGGATTTCAGGTTCATCCCACTCCAAGTTGGAAGGCGCAACCTGACATCCTTGCCTTGAGTTATGAGTCTTACCTTGCCCTTCCTCATAAAACAAGTGCATAAGAAATAGTGGGCATGCCTTCTCCTTCTTTAGATACAAAGGTTCAGTGAACAGACCATTTATCCTGTTCCTACAAAATGTGAATGTAATTCTCCCTAAAAGGAGCTGAACACACCTTATAAGGAGGACACAAGTCTGTTACGTTAAAACTGTTGCAACATTTAAAAAGAAAAGATTTATTTGGACAGTGGAGCAAAAGGGATTCTTCTATTCATTTATTCATTAGATTCAATAGTTTCATGTTTTCATATGCTCCAAAGAACACTTAGTTGTTTCATTATTAAATGCTATAATGTATTATTGTGTGCTCATTTATCAGCTCTCTCTGAAAAATCCTAAACACCTCGAACCCAGTGTATTTTTGACCACTGACTTGAAAGCAGTCAAGATTCTGCGGAAAGCGCCAACCTGAAGAAGATGGTTCCAAAGAAAGAAGAAATTTGCTTGCTCCATTTCTGACAGCCTGTCACTGAAATGTATTCTCTTTGTGCAGTTAAAAATTACATCAACTAATGTTGTGGAACCATGAGACCAAGAAGACTTTGTCTTTATCATCCCAAGGAAAACAAGTCAGTGAAAATTTTCAAAGGGTCAGATTAGGTGAACAAATAGCACTGCTATGAAGTCCCTGTTAAAGCGGTCACAAAGTAGTCTTATCGCTTAGCCAAGGTGCCTTCTTCCAAGAATCTGGTCTCTGCTGAAAACAAAATAAAACTTCAATTCTGTTTAATTTGTTTGTTTTTTTTTTAATATTTTGGATTCTGAATGCTGTATAACTTTTCTGCATAATAAACATGACTTGACACATTTAAAACGTCCTGTCAGATCTAATACTGCTGTTATTTTAAAAGCTCCCAGAGATTTTTTTTTGAAGTTTTATGAAGCTAACTTAAAAGACTGCCAGCAACAAGCTAATGAGCTTCATTTATGTAATCCTAGAAAATGAAGAGAAGCTGAAATATATTTTCATGAGCGTCAAGTACAGTATCCAACTGCACACATGCACAATCTCAATGGCTTTGGCAAAGAAAAAATACGTGTAATGGAAGTGACTTGAATAGCAAGTGTGTGGCAAATGCAAAAGAAATGGGGTTTTTGTTATGCAGGAAGAAGGAAACTTACAAACAGATGATTGACTAGATGCTGCATCTTGGCGACATACACAGCTTGCTTCACTGACAAGAAGTTTTCTGATGTGTGTCTACTTTATTTTGTAGATTGTCGCAGAAGAAAGAAGGGAAAGCTAAATCTGCATTGTTCCAGGTATAATGAGTTTCTGAAGACAGTAAAATGTGAGAGATTATTAAACTCTTACTGAATTATTGAATATAACTTGTGCACACCTGATACTTTTCTTTCCCATTGGAGAAACATGATCAGATCTTCCTTCTGATTTACTATGCATCTTTGGTTTCATGTCAGTGAAATTATATTGGCCTAACCTGCTGAATATCTGACCTGTGTTCGCTGTTGTTTTAGGAAGTTAGCACCTGTGAGTCTGGTGTTTCCAATCTCTGCCACTTTTTTGCCTCTCCATATCCACTTCTGTTTTCTGGCAGTACATTTCAATATTGAGTCAATAATGCTGCTGATCTGACAGACCTCACCTTATAACAGTGTATTCCTGTGGTTCATTCTTGTAAAACTCAGTTGTTTTCCACTGTAAAACTGCAGTTCACATCTACAAGATTTTCTTAGGGTGAGATTGAGAATGGTGCCTTGGGATTTTTCTCCTATTTTTTTGTGCTTTAATAAATGAAGTTTGTGCAAATTACTAAGTCTTTGTAATGGGTTAAAATGGCAGTGGGACTAAGCCCACCGCATCCCACTCCCCCCCAACCCCCACACGCCACCCCC
>NW_010388881.1:0-6045 GCF_000710305.1 Buceros rhinoceros silvestris | reverse complement strand
TCCAGCCCTAACCCTTGACATTAGTGTCTTCAAATGTGCATAGAACCCTGTTATAGATGCAGGGGTGCTTCTGAGCAGCATGTGTTCAGAGAGCTACACAGCTATTCCTCTGCCCTAAAAGTAGGCAAAATAAGTTGGCAGGCCTTGTAGACAGGAAATGTAGACGGCCTTTTTTTTTTTTTTTTCTGACCAATGTTTTGTTCTGGGTGAAGACATAGTCCTCCACAATCTGTCCAATTATGGATCATTGTATACAACTCTGTTCACAAGAGCCTACCTAGTGAAATCCAAAGAAGTATTTTACAATTCAGTTGCATTATCTTGCACCAAAGTACAGTTCAGGGCTTAATATTTTTCCAGGTACCTTCTGAAGAATTTTGATTTCAAAAAGTGTAGAAGTGGTTTGGGGAATGGCAGAGTAACCTAATGCTTGTCAGCTTCATATGTCATGATATTCTTAAATACTCTTCAGAGACTGGTATAAAAACTCTGAGCCATGGGGAGGGATTGGTGGGTTTGGAGGCAGGAGCACAGGTTATCTTTAATACCTCACAGACATGGGGATTGTAGGAAGTGGGATGTCAGGAAAGGTAACCTACTGAGAATAAGTGCTGCTGCAAGGAAGTGGAGGGTGACTGAAAAAGGCATGCTTTCAGTGAACAGTACAGGGGAAAGGGAAGGTGGATGCAGCTGGAAGGATTGGAGCAGCATTCCCATTTTTCTGGGTCTGATTTATCCCTGTCTTTGGTTTTGATGCTTGTTGGAATTGGACCACTGCTTTCACATCCCACAGAGTATGAATTCCATCAACAGAGCAGTGAAAGCAGATGAGGCAGTCGCAGTGCAGGTACTCACTGGCAGGAGACAACACCAGCAAAACTTGATTGCATTCTTAGTACTGGCAGGTCTGCAAACAACTTGCAAAAACTTGAAGAAATAGAAAAATATTTTTAATCTATTTAAATACTGTGTACTTGATGTCCTTACATTCTCTAAAATGCTAGTATTGATTTCTTATAGATGCATATTTTGGTCTTTAGAAATTTGAAAGTACTTAATATTGGCCTAATGCTACTCACAAAGAAGTCAGTGGAAACAAATCTAGGTCCGTGTTGTTTGATTTGGAAAATACCATCTTGTATTTGTAAATTGTAATGTGTTTTCAGACCATTGTAACAGTAATGTTTTTAGTGAAAGAAATAAAGGAGGAGGTAATACACAAAAATCAAGTGCATCAGACACAATTTCACCTTGCAGCTATATATTTTATAGTCATTATTGCTGATAAGCAGCAAAGAAATATATGGAATAATTAAACAATAATACATTTTTCTAGAGGTTTGACTTAGGGTGATTTTCCAGAAGTTTGCATTTTATCAGGGTCTGTATTTTGTTTATACGTTCCTGTATTTTTAAATCGAACAACAATACTTTGCTGTGAAAGGTACAGTGTATTTAAGTATAAAGATTTTACAGTTAATGTGCTATTTTGTTCTGTGGGAGACGATTTTTAAAGCTTCTTTCAGCTGCAGTGAAGTTGCTATAAATGAATTGGAAGAAAGCAAACTCTCACAACTTTATATGAAACAACGAAAGAAGCAATTTCTTTGTGAGCTGTGGGTGATTTATATTTTAAGCTGCGTGTAATTCTTTTTATGCTGACGAGTTGATAGCACCGAAGTCCTATGTGGATAAAGCTACCTAGCTTACTAAACTTCAGTGTGGGTGGTGGTAAGATAGGGCAACATGAGTGAGAGGCTGAAGTACTGGAGGGCTGGAAACAGTCGCTCTTACCATCCCTTCTTTGGAACAGCAAAAGGAAAGGTAGTACAGACTACAACAGGCCACTTGTTACTGTTTACTTAAGCACAAACAGTGGTAGAAGTGTTTAGTCCTTGGGGAAACTCAGTGATTGAGCAAGAATGCAGAAGTTATTTTGATAAGGCATAGCATTAGTGTGGCCAAACTGTGATCATCCCTGAGCTTTAGGCAGGCCAAGGATGAAGGCCTCATATGTTTGGATCTTCCTGATGAACAAAGATAAATTCTGCTAAGAAAATAAACTCGGTGTATTGGTCAATTTGCAACAATTGGTGAAAGAATTAAATTGTATATTTTAGGACTTGGCATGAGAAGTTGTGGGAAAATAGTTCAGGGTTTCTGACTTTGGCTGATTTTTCTGTAGATCTGGAAACAGCAGAAAATTAATGCATAAACATATTTAACTATACCATGCTGGGTGCTGAAAATTCAAAATGAAAATTGGAACTGCATGAGAAACAAGAGCACAGACTCTCTTCTCACTTCAGTTTCTTGGTATTTCACTGCAAAAAATTTCTAAGAATTTGAGCTTATTTATTAGGGGAAAAAAAGATATGTCAGCTACTGCATATCATCAGTTTTTCAACCCCTGTGACTCTGGCCAGTGGTTCTGGTTACAGTACCATTAACAGAAGGCTAAGTAGAAATGCAATCTCTTCATGTTTCACCTCCCAAAGGATAGCCATATAGCAACATCTGCCTTCAGAGGAGCATCTGCAGTGCTTCTGCTGCTGAGAAAGAGAATGGGCTAATTCAACAGTCCATGTATGTCTGAATGGCAGAAAAAATTCAGATAGTGTGTTCACATTGAACTGTTGAAGTAGGGGATGGGCTGAGCTAGTAATCCAGTAACCTCTTGACAAGGACATGGTGTTGAGCAGCTGGAGATGTCTGTTGATAAGCTGTACAGCTGGCGTAGCTGCGAAGAGAGAGGTTATCGCTGAAAGCCTCAGCTTAATGTAGTTTTAGCTATACTGTCAAGCTAGCTAGTCCAAATGGTAGTACATGTAAGTGACCTGGAATTCTGGGGGGGGGAATGCAGCAACCTGAGTACAGAATTGCAGTTCTGTACTGCAACACCTGAGGTCCTCGTCAGGGCTTGCAGGACCTGTGGTAGAACAGGTTGCAAAACACATTCACTTGGCAACTACATGACGAGGTGATTCAGACCCAGCTTACTTTGACTCTGGCAGTGTCGGGAGGTTCACAATTCCTTTATTTCTGATAGCGTTGTTCTACATCAACATTTTCCATTTGACTCCTAGAAATTCAATGAGTTCATGTTCACTTCCAGGAATACATTATGAATTGACAAAATGAAGTTTCATTCTACAGCTACACAATCATGTGCTACACAATTTGAATCGGATTTAATAAAGCCGCTTCAGCTGCTACAGAAATCAAAGTATGAGAAGCATCTGCAAATCAGACAAGTATAAGCACAAGCAACATCGGAATGATGCCATCAAAGGCTTAGCTCTAGCAGTAGTAACGGAAACTGCGAGCACCTTGGCCTCTTTTCCTCACCTGTGTGTTCTTTGGTTATAGCGTATCAGATGTAGGGCTTGTTCTGTTACTTATGCAGAAGAGGAGGAAGCAGCTTCTAATGATGCATCCGGGGCTGTACCTGTAACTCTCTATTTTTGTAAACTTCATAGATATTATAGGCTTGGAAGCTGGTAGGGGCCACATTCACTAAAATTCAGCATCTGCAGCTTTTAATTTTGATTGTGCATTCCTGGGTTAATTTGTTTTTTATATATGTCTGGCATTATACTAGATAAATGCAGTTCTTTAAGAATCTCACAAATACTGTTATAAGTAATCTTGTGCCAAATCTATCAACTGGCTGCTTCTCTGAGAGGCATAGTACGTAATTTAATATTGTCAGAGAAATAAAGTGTGGGAAAATGATAGCTTTAGTTTTCTACAGAACAAAGTTATCTATGTCCTAAAACCACTAAACAAAACCAGCTTTCTGTGGAAAAAGAAGAGTTAACAAAATACATGAAACATATGAACACATTAAGTTTTGAAAATAAAAGAACCCAGTTATAAAATCCAAAACTTGCCATGGTAGCAGTACATATTTGCTGTTAACTGTACCACTTTAAGCTTAATTTACTATTGTTTTCTTCTTTTTGAACTATCAGAAATGAACCACCAAATTTTTAGAACAAAGTTGATTTTCATAAAAAAACATTTTGGAACATGTCCAGCAGGAGAGTGAGGGTGTGTAGGGAGGGCAAGGAGGAGGCTGTCTTTCATTCCTACCCCTGCCATCACAGTTTATAAGTTACATTTTGACAAATTATGGTTGCCTCCAGTACAAAAAGAACTTGAAAAGTGCTCCAGCTGTTAAAAAAGGAAAATGCTTTTATAGAATGAATGGAGAGCAGCAAATTAGTCCACAGAACATCAACATTGGCTTGAACTTTGACTTGAACTGTAAATAAACATATTCTCGGGTTTAAAAAACTATTGTTTCTCTCTTTCCTAACCTTTAATTGGCTTCCATTTCTTGATATGCTGTGAAATCCATCTGAGGATCTCAGCTAAGGAAAATTGTCTGTGGCTGGCTTCTTCCTTTAGAGCTGCCCCTGCTGAAGGGATCCCCTTGTTCCAAACTACTGTTGACTCAAATGTTTCTAGAGCATGTGAGGTTCGATGAGAACAGTCCTCCCAGACACAAGGAAACTCCAACACGGAAGGCCATCTTTTAGGGGTGTCATTCAAAGGCAAATTATGAAGGTGGGGGATGTTTTTGGAAGGTCAACAAACTGCTTGGACAAGCTATGCAAAGCATTTTATTGGCTGAAAATGACTGAGAACTGATGCCATGCTGGTGGCACTGCAAGTCATGGGAAAGGGTGAGGCTTCTCTGATGTCAGAATGAGGACTTTGCAAATAAAGACTCATTAGAAAGGGAGAGATAGGATATTACCAAAGTACTGTGTCCTTTCCAGCTCTGGAAGGATACAGTTTTTGCTCCTGCCTTTTATTGCTTTGCAAGGCAGGGTATATAGTTGGAGGGAGACAGGCTAGTGTTTGAAGAGGGTGGACAGGGATAGTGACAGGATGACAAAGTGGCTGGGCTCTTGTTACCTCCTCGCTTATGCCACTGTCTTATCAATGGAGCCTGCCATTTCAGAGGAAGCATTAAGGACTAACATCAGCTAACAATGGAGTAGTGGCTGCTCTACCTGCATCCTTTCAGATGCTGGGGGACTTCCAGGCCTGACACTCTTCAAGGCTGTTTCCCAATTTTCATTTCTTCCCCATACTTTTTCATTCCAAGAACATGTGCCAGCATCCTTGAAGAAGCAAAACTAAGTTTTCAGCTTACAGTGCTGAAAAGGTGTCTACTCCCTTGTTGTAGTGAGTGCTGCCTTGTTAGACAATTAGGTGGCACTGGAGAGAGTAGAGTCCTTTGTAGGAAATGTCTTGCAAAGGCATGGTTAGTAAACAGTACTGAGAGATTGGAGTCTGAGGATTCTGAGGGAGCTGGCAGAAGTGCTCACCAAGCCATTTTCCATTATTTACCAGCAGTCCTGGCTAGTGGGGGAGGTACAAGTTGACTGGAGGTTGGCCAATGTGATGTCCATCTGCGAGAAAGGCTGGAAGGAGGACCCAGGGAACCACAGGCCTGTCAGTCTGACCTTGGTGCCAGGGCAAGTCATGGAGCAGATCATCTTTAGTGCCATCACACGGCATGTACAGGACAGCCAGGTGATCAGGCCCAGTCAGCAGGGGTTTATGAAAGGCAGGTCCCACTTGACCAACCTGATCTCCTTCTATGACAAGGTGACCCGCTTAGTGAATGAGAGAAGGGCTGTGGATGTTGTCTAGCTGGACTTTAGTAAGGCCTTTGACTCTGCTTCCCACACTATTCTCCTAGAGAAACTGGCTGCTCATGGCTTGGATGGGCATACAATTCTATGGATAAAAAACTGGCTGGATGGCCGGGCCCCAAGAGTGGTGGTAAATGGAGTTAAGTCCAGTTGGTGGCCAGTCACAAGTGCTGTCCCCCAGGGCTCAGTACTGGGGCCTCTTCTCTTTAACATCTTTATTAATGATCTGGATGAGGGGATTGAGTGCACTAGCTTGACTTTAGTAAGGCCGTTGACTCTGCTTCCCACACTATTCTCCTAGAGAAACTGGCTGCTCATGGCTTGGATGGGCATACAATTCTATGGATAAAAAACTGGCTGGATGGCCGGGCCC
>NW_010388880.1:43032-55442 GCF_000710305.1 Buceros rhinoceros silvestris | reverse complement strand
TTATGGGAGGCAGTGTCAAAAGCCTTGCTGAGGTCTAGGTAGACAACATCCACTGCTCTCCCCTCATCTACCCAGCCAGTCATGCCATTATAGGTTATCAGGGTAGTCGGGCGTGATTTCCCCTTGGTGAATCCATGCTGACCGCTCCTGATAACCTCTTTTCCTCCACATGCTTACAGATGACCTCCAGAATAAGCTGTTCCATCACCTTTCCAGGGATGGAGGTGATGCCAACTCACCTCTAGTTTCCTGGGCCCTCCTTGCTCTTTTAATACATCTGTGCTTTTCCCCAGGGCGGAGGCTTGTACCAAAGTCGATGTTAGCTTACAGGGGAGCAGAGCTCCTCCAGCCCCGCTGCCAAACCAGACAAACATGAAGGTCCTGCTCCTCCTTCCCTAGGGCTGTCACAGGCTGTGGCCCCTTCCTGGCTTACTCCCTGCCTGCTACAGTCTCTGCTTTAGCAGCTGAGCGGTGCTGTAAGTCACCCTGCCCTGTCCTCCCCAGCCCAGCTCCTGCAGCGGGGTAGCTTGCGGGGTAAGCGAAGGCCGTACCCTCCAGCAGATCTGCTTTTATCTGCTGCCATCATGCTGTCAGGTATTGGGTTGGTACTCCTTTTCCTTTTTGCCTTATAAATGACATAGAACTATGTGTAGCTTCAAGTTGCCCTGTATTGGATCCCCCTCTGCTCCACTATCGTTGGGTAAAACACCGTTTGCAGCTTGCAGCAAAGGGTTGGGCAGTGTCCGGGCTGCCTTCTGCAAAAATAACCATGCCAAGTTAACCAGTGATGAAGGAGCTCACTCGTAACCAAAGCCTCACACAAGTACCAACCTGCAGGTGTTTCATAAGGTAACGCCACTGTGCTCAGCAGCCAGACATGAGCCTGGCTCAGGCCTGTGCTGTGAACGGTTGTTGGTTTAAAGGTCCGTTTTGGTGATGGATACTGATATCTCAGCCAAGGTCTTGAAATAAATACCTGTAAGACTGTCAAAACCGACCACTGCTAGCCCAGCTTACATCATCTGGAGGGGATACAACTGTGTTAGGAAAAGTCACCCAAGTAACACGTTACCCAGCTGTGCTCGCAGTGCTCCTCGTGTTGCCAGAACAGGGGTTGATCCATGGGCTTCTGCCTCCTCTTTCAGAGGAAGGGTAACTCCTCAATGCCCCAAATCCCTGTCCAAATATTTAAAGGCACCTTTGAGCCATTCTGGAGCCCTTGTTTGTACAGTCAAATGCTGCTAATGTTCTAGGTTATGTTTTATCATTTATGCTAAAGTCAGGCCCCTGTGGCCAGTGCGGGTGGACAAAGCTGCCTTGAAATTTATTTGGGAAGCCTGGAGATGCTCTTAGGGACTGGGTGTTGGTGCTCTCTGACTCCTTGAGCAACAGTTGGTATCTAAAGCAAATTGCAAAGCACAGGTCCCTGTGCCTCTGTGTGCTCTGGAAAGGTAGGATCCAAAGGAAAGGGATGTCTCAGGTACACAAGAGAGGACAAGTGAGGACTCCGTTGCAACTTTACCTCCTATTGCCTGATGTACTACTCTTGTTGGTGTGGTGTGATTAATTTCTATTGTGAAAGCTGGGGTAGGGCCTGGGTTATTCAGGGCATGCTTGTTTGACAACCTGTGCTGGGTTTCCACTATCAGAACAGTGAGTGGGCACTCGCTTGCTTGCAGGTGTTTGCTTAGCTGTTGTCCCAGCCGTAAACAAGAGCCGTACAAACACGGAGCTGCCCTGGAGAGCCCATGCCTTGTCATGTCGCAAGAAGCAGGATGGGAGGAAGGGGAGGGAAGCACTAGAGATGAGGCAATAGCAATGGGCTTTGACTTGTTGCCACTGCTACCACGTTGCTCTTGCACAGCTGCCTTTGAAGCTCCTTTGAAGCTGTTTACGGTGAGTCTCCCATGCATGGGGGGTGAGCACAAACGGAGAGGTGTCTCCAAATGCAAGGCAGGGCTGGAGTGATGTTGATTCGCTTAGTGGATGAATGGAGTTAGCCAAGACAGGGCTCAGCAGCGTGTGCTTCCTAGCAGACCCTTCTGATGTGTCCTCCTGGGCCTTTACCTGAGCCACCCTTTCTCCCAAAAGGATGAGCTCGTGCTTTGCAAGAAAGCAGTCTGAAAAAGCACTTGTTAGGAGGCAGCTGGTGCTGGCTCAGAAGGAGTGACGGATGGAGCCTTTCTTCTGCCCCCAGACCCCTGCTTGCCATGCACCCTTGATAGCTTTGAGCAATTGCATGATTTATGAAGTGAAGCTGGGGAAACAAGTTGATGAAACATTGCTGGGATGATCAAAGCAGGTTGAGTTCTGTGAGGTTTTCCTGCCCACTGAACTATTCAGCCCTTGCTCATTGGGGCCACAGAAATCCTTTTGGAGGCGGTTTGGGGTTTCCATGCTTGTCTGACTTGAGAATGATCCCCTGAATGCAAGAAGCACGTGTTTTCTGGAAACAAGAGCACTTGTAGGGAGCATTTTGCTCAGGCATCCAAAATCGATGGTCGTTTTGAAAACCCTTAGGCTTGATTTCCGTGGCTGGCTGGGGAAGGAGTGGCTGCCTGTTTTCTGGCACAGAAAGTGACTATACTCCCCTAGTTTGCTGTTCCTACAGTGGCCATGCTGCTTGGCTGGGGGCTGGCTTGTTTGCCAGAGTTTCTGTTAGCAGGAGAACACTCTGGACCAAGAGTGATTTTTCCTGGCCAAGGCAGCTTTCTGGAACTGCCGGTAGCAAAGTGGTGCTGGCAGGCAGCAGCTTTTGATGTGCATGGTCTCCTCAGGAAGGCAGAGTGATGCTGCTCAAGATGTGAAGACAAGTGCAGATGCACACAGGGAAGGGAAAATCAAAAGGTTCAGGGGTGGGAGGGAATTGAAAAATGGGGGAAAACTGGTCTGTAAAGTGGCTGGGGCTGGGGAAGAGATGCTGGTTGCTCGCAGCACAGGGCCTTGCTGGGAGAGCAGGAGGAAGCTGCAAGTTGCTCAAACAATATGAGCCTTGGCTGGCTTATAGATGCAGCCTTTGGTGCTATGAAGTCTGCACCAAAGCCAAGTGCTAAAGGCTCAACAGCCACTAGGAGAAAAATAGTGTTGCCCATGATCATGGTGAGGAGGTGCTGCATGGCTGGGCATGCCATGGTGCACCCTTGCAGAGGAACAAATTTGGGATGTATCGAGGATGTACGCATAACTTCCCCGCTGAGCGTTGTGACCTGGTTCAGCAAACTTGCTCTGTCTTCTCACCAGAGAACGAGAGACTGGGTATCTGCTCCTCAGGCCTTCATTTGCAGTCGCAAATCAAGGTGCCAAGGGCTTGCGTAGGCTGTGAGCCGGAACAGAAGGAGCCTTGTACTGGTGGTGCTGCACTGCTGAAGGTACCAGACAGACTGTTCCTGTTCATGTTGCTCCTGGATGTGCCTGGAAAGACAGAGAGCTGCCAGCAAACTGCATGGCAGGAGCCCAGAAGAGTGCTGATTTATTAACTGGAGTCTCTTCTCTTTTTGCTAAATGGCTTCTTGTTCCCGTGTGTATTGAAACATTGAGGGTCACAGTGTTTGGGAGGACAACTACAGCGGTGGCTCACTGGGCTGTGAGCTTGTGGCTTGCTGGCTTTTCCCTGGCAAAACGTGGTAGCCAAGCTTGGTTTGCTGAATGCTCACCTGCCTTGCATCAGCGCAGCGCGAGACCATGGTCATGGGCTGGAGATGCTGCCATGGGGTAAGCGTCCTTCTGCGTGCTTAGAGACCCTGGTGATGTTACAAGGCAGGGGGTGAGGAGCGTTGTATTGCTGGCAGGCAGCCAGCTCTGTAGTGACACTAGGGAGCAGAAGACCTCATCTATCTTCATTTAGCCAGTTGTTCTGTGAACAAATGACACCCCCCACCGTGGGAAGGGGAATCTGGAGAAGCAAAAGAGACCCATGGGTCAAAATGGAAGCAGATTTAATAAAATAAAATAATAATTAAAAAAAACCCTTAATATTAATACTAACAGTAAGATCAAGTACACAAAGCTACCCTCAGCCCCGGCACTGGAGGCGAGCTGGGCACTCCCAGCAGTGAATGCTGGAGGTCAGGCACCGCGAGCACCACAGCTCCGGCGACAACCCAACAGTCACAGCACACAGGAGAGTCGCCTGGGGAGCTTTCCTGAGCAGAAAACTGATTCTATGATTCTGTCCCAGCAAAGCCGGGACAATGTTTTGGCAAACTTCTGACCCTGATCTGACAAAAACATTGGCTTTGCTTTACCGCTTGTCTCAAGAGCAGGGAGTCAAATGTGAGCGAGGCCTTGGGAAACGTCCCCCATGTCTGCTGCTCTCCTGTATCTCGTATTGAGCAGCACTGGTCTTTTGTCCCTGCAGATGGTCTTCCGCCCTCCTTTGGACTTCTACGATGTCCTGATCCACCTGAATCCAAAACAGATTCCTCGGCATCTGATGAGCGTGGTCCTGGAGTGAAGACCACCTGCCCCCCAAACTAAAGGAAGGGCAGAGGGGGTGGGTGGTGATGTCTTTCCTCCATCCAGTGGGGTGAGGGTTCACAGGGCAGGACTGCCTGGTGTGAGAGGTGTCTTACACCACAGGGATGAGCCAGGGATAGCTGTTAGGTCTTGTCGGTGGGGATTAGCTTTGTTAAAGGCTCAGCCAGGCGGAATAATGGGCAACTGCATCCCGGGCTCCCTCCCATGCCTATTTGGAGCTCCGGAAGTGTAATCCACCTCCTGTAGCCACATTGCCAGGATCTTGTCCCTTCTTCCCCTGGCAGTCCAATCCCAAGGACCTTTCCTTTCCCCTGTGCCCTTCAAAGTACACCTCCATGTCCTTCGCTTGATGGACACAGGGCAATATATTGCCTTGCCGTACATCTGCCCTATACTTCATATTTATATAAGTATGCCTGCATCTTTCCTTTACTTTTTTGGGGGTGCCTGGGTACCTGTTGGGGGATGGTGAGATGTTGGGGAACCATATGTCTTTCCCTGGCACAAGTAGGGGGTCTGGTGGCCTCTGCCACTTCATCATCGTCCAGTAGCAAAGAGAGAGGGCTCCCAGTCTCCATCCCTGCAGCTCCTGCCTCTGGCCCCTGTCGACACAGCTAAAAGCAACTTCCCAAGTGAGTAATACGTGCAGCTCCTGCCCTGTGATCATGATGTTTTTCATCAGGAGCTGCAATTTGTTTAGCACCAGTGATGAGCCACAGCCCATCTCAAAGAGACAATGAGATACTTTCCCAGCCCTGAAGCACGGACGGTTGTAGGGAGGCGGGATGAGACATGGAGGGTGTGAACGGCAGATGAGGAAGGAGTGTCGGGGGGAGTGTGGGGTTTGGAGCAGGACTGGAGTGGTATATCACAGCCATGGGTCCTGGAATGACCCCAAAAAGGAGGGGAGCCTGTCCACGTCATCCGAGGCAGGAGGAAGGCTCCCTTTCTCCTCATGCTGGCTTGCAGTGAGTCCTGCAGAGCCCTTTCCTCTGCTCTTTTCCCTGCTCTGGACATGGACCTCCTTCCGGACCTCCACAAAAGCATCTAAAAGTGTGTTTGGCTCCCCCTGCTCACCCTGGCAAAGTGCTGTCTGTCCCGAGATGGGACTGTGGCATTGTGCTTCCACTGTGCTGGGGAAACGTATTGTCCTGTCTTGCTTACACCTTTTTCCCAATGCAGCAGCTGTCCCTCCGTCTTGCCAGGGCAGGGGTCAAAACCAGTGGTTTCCCTGCGTGGCCGTGTTCTTTGCCACCTTGTATGTGCTAAGTACTATAAGAATGCCTTGCAGCTGTGGTTTGGCGGTGTGGGGACGCAGCTGCCTTTATCTCCCCGTCTCAGCTTGGCCGCTGTGAGGCAACAGGGCCAAAGCCACAGATCAGGGCTGGGAGCAGGGACGTCACTCCATCCACTCTTACCCTCTCTTCTAATGAGCTGATGCTGCCTTGGGTCCTTGCAGGCTGGAAAGAGCCGCACAGCATCTCACAGATAGCTTGTTCCTTAGCATGAAAGTGTTTCCATGTGCCTGCTGCTGTGCCTGAAGAATAATGCTCAAAGCAGCCAGGAGGGTTTTCCTCCAAAGGGTGTGGGATTGACAACGCTCAGGAACAATCCAAGATAAACTATCACCTTGTAACACACATCTGTGGGGCCTCCACTGCACTTCTGGGTGCTGGTGTGCAGCCCCGGGCAGCTCTGTGGAAATGGGATGCTACAAAGCTGACGACGTCCCTCCTGCGATGAGAGAAGAGTCCTGCCTGAGTGGAGAGATTTCCCCCGCAAGGCGATTGCCTCTGAAAATAGCGGGTGGCCTGGGTGCAGTGGGAAAATGTATTTGGTAGTGAGAGATAGAGAAAACAGTCTGTTCAGCAGCAAGCAGCCCTGAATGCACGAGACACAGCGCTTCAGGGGTGAAGGGTGAGAGATGGGATGGCTGGATGATGCTGGCAGGGATGGAGAGAGTGGTCGGCATGGAGGTGCCCTGGTGTCCAGTGGGCATTGCAGCAGGTCAGGCTGGAGGTGGAGGGGTGAGTGGGCTGCCTGCCCAGGTCCCAGCTGCATTTTGTGTCTTGTGAGCCAAGTGCCACCCCTGTGTGCCTCTGCTGCATCCCCAGTGCAAGCTGGAGAGCGCTGGGCTGCCTCCTTGGCACTTTATGGGGAGTGAGCCGAAATCTGGGACCTGCAGGCTGCCAGGGCACCCCATCATTGCAGCTGCAGAGCAGCTCCCCCCTGCCTCCTGAACCAGCCCAAGTGCTCCATCCATGGAGGGGCTGGGGGGCTGGCTGTGCTCCCAGCCTGGTCTGCCGGCACTGCCTCAGCTGTGTCCCGCAGTAGTGGCTGGCTCCTGCTGCTGAGGGTGACACTGAAACCTCGTAGCGAAACTTGGCTGAAGGACTCATGCGTCTTGAGTTTCGTCTGAAACCACAACACTGTTGGTAGGTTTCTGTGCAAAGCTCAGCAACCTTCTCCTGCCTCATGCCAGCGCTTCCAGCAGACATTTATTTATTAGTATTAGTGTTTCTTCAGGAATTTTGGCTGGGCCACATGAACTGTCAGGCCTCACACAGGCTGGGATTTACGGCCTGATCTGGTACCCCTGGGGCAAACAGGTCTCAACGTGAGCCAGGGCAGACCTCGGCTGTGCGCTCTGTGCGCTGCAGCCCTTGGGAAGGTCTTGCTCTGCTGGAAAAATACTCAGCCTCAGCATCCACTGGGAGCTGCCAGAGACAGCAAAGGTGGGTTCACTACTAGAGCAGCCATCTGGGGGTTCTGAGAGGGGAAAACTGTTCTGCTTGTCCCCGCATTGCTGGGGTTTGAGCAGCTCTGAAGAGGAGCTGTGAATGCATGGCAGGAGTGTTACAACACGTTGGTGCGGGGGAAGCTGAGGTCTGTTTGGGATCACCTGCACTGAGTTATCCAGAACACAGGGATCCAGCCATGTTCACTGACAACAAAAATACCTAACCTGGGAGTGGGGGTGCTGGGCATAGGTGTAGCACTGAGGGGGGCATAGAGCTTCCACTGCCCTCTGCTTGGCCCAAGCCACCTCTGTGCTGCCTTCTGTGGCGTACCCATCTCCAGTCAGACCTCCGGCTTTGGGTTATTCTTACACTGCCCACTAGGACAGCCTGAACCTGCACTACTCCTACAAAGGTCTACAAAGCCCTGAGAGGAGAACACCCTCCGCAGGCTGTACACATCCAGCTCGTGTCTTGAGCTCGTGTGTCTGCTTGGCTGGTGAGGAAGCTGGGAGGGTTGGAGGGCAGCATTTACCCTTCCTTCGACCTTCTAGGGCTGCATGATCACCATCGTGTCCTGCGGTGGGAGCAGAGAGGCCCTAGCTGGGTTGCTGATTTCTGTGGGCACAGGCACTGTCATGTTGAATGCTGCTGCTGTGTCCTGTCACATCTCCTGGGACACAGCGAAAGCAGATAGAAGCTTCTCATCCTGCCCTCTTTGCAGCAGCACAAAGGACATGGGCTGCTCCGAGTGAGGGTTTGGGTTTAATCTTTCTAGTGGGGGTGTGGCAGTAGTGTGAGAAGTTCCTGTATTCATCTTTAATCCATCTGGGATTCTGGCAGCAACATGTCCAAGGAGTGGTCCCCAGCGCCCTGAGCACAGTCACGCCATCCCACTGCTCCTTCACTCTTCTCCTGCCCTAAGCGTCTTGTGCACACTGGAGAGAGTGCTGAGGGTAGGGGAGGCTATGTGGGGCTGCAAGGAGGTACTCCAGAATGTGTTGGACAAGCAGAACCAGTCACTGGGTGTTGCATCCCCTTGTTAGCTGGCTGCTCTGCCTAGAAACTGCTTCCTACCACCATCCTCCATCAAGCAGAACTCATGCGAGGCGTCCCTGCCCAGCCTGGGACTGGATGGCACAGCCTTTCAACCAAGATCTGGTGTGGTTCTGAAGGCAAGACCCCCACCCTCCACCAAACAGGACAGACAGGCTCAGGGTGGGAATTGCTGGGTGTGGAGCTCTTTGGCCTGGGTGATGCCAGCGGTCAGCTTTGATGGTTAGTGTCCATCTGTCTTACAGATCTCTGGATGTTAGGGTTTGTTCTGCAGGGGTCAGCAGCAATTGTCCCAGGAACGGGATGTAGCTTTTTATTCCAGCCTGGACTAAGGAATCTGACCCAAGAGCAGGTTTTCCTGCTCATGCCTTGTGCTGTCCATATTATTGCTTCATCCTGCTGCTGTCTTGCCTCATTACCTCCCTTGAGTGATCCTCAGATGTCCCTTCCTTCAGCAATGCCCTGTGCAGTGGAAGTGAGGTGTGAGACCACCTGCTTTGCTGGCACCCACCCCATCACCGCACTTCCTATGAAGGGGTTCAGGTGGCTTCCCATGGCTCAGCTTTTTCAGGGTAAAAAAAATAGTAGGTGAGAGAGTTGCAGCATCTTGAGAGCCCTGACTCCTTAATGAAGCTATTTGTCATAGACTTATAGAATCATTGAATGGTTTGGGTTGGGTGGGACCTTCAAAGGTCATCTAGTCCAAGCCCCCAGGCAGTGAGCAGGGAACTCTTCAACTAGATTAGGTTGCCTGGAGCCCCATCCAACCTGACCTGGAATGTTTCCAGGCATGGGGCATCTACCACTTCTCCAGGCAACTTGTTCCAGAATTTCACCTCCTTCACTGTAAAAAATGTGTTCCTTCTCTCTAGTCTAAATCTCTGCTCTTTTAGTTTAAAACCGTCACTCCTTGTCCTGTCACAGCAGGCCCTGCTAAAAAGACTATCCTCGTCTTTCCTGTAGGTCCCCTTTAAGTACTGAAAGGCCACTATAAGGTCTCCTTCTCCTCCCTAGGCTGAACAACCCCAACTGTCTCAGTCTGTCCTCTGATCATTTTCTGACCTCCTCTGGACCTACTCCAACAGGTTGATGTCCTTCTTGTGCTGTGGACCCCAGAGCTGGATCCAGCACTGCAGGGGTGTCTGGTACCAGAAGGGCAGAATCACCTTCCTTGACCTGCTGCCCATGCTTCTGATGCAGCTCAGGATATGGTTGGCTTTCTAGGTGAGTGCTTGTCGTTAGCTCATATCCAGCCTTTCACCCACCAGTACTCCCAAGTCCCTCTCCACAGGGCTGATCTCAATCCCTTCATCCCTCAGCCTGTACTGATACCAAGGATTGACCCAGCCCAGGTACAGGGCCTGGCACTTGGCCTTGTTGAACCTCATGAGGTTCACAGGGACCCACTTCTCCTGCTTGTTCACGTCCCTCTGGATGGCATCCCATCCCAATCCCAGTTGTATCAACTGCACCACGCAGCTTCATGCCGTCTGCAAACTTGCTGAGGGGGCACTCAATCCTGCTGTCTGTCACTGATGACTGTATTGAACAGACTGGTCCGAGTACGGACCCCTAAGGGACACCACTTATCTCTGATCTCCTGCATGTGGAGCCTTTGACCACTACCCTCTGGATGTGACCATCCAAGCAATTTGTTATCCTCTGAACAGTCCACCCATGAAATCCGTATCTCTCCAGTTTAGAGAGCAGGATGTTGTGAGGGACCATGTCAGAGGCTTTACACAGTTCAGATAGACGACATCCAGAGCTCTTCCCTTGTCCACCGATGTCATAGGCCAGTCCCTTCATCATAGGCCAGTAGGTTGGTCAGGCAGGACTTGCCCTTGGTGAAGCCATGCTGGCTGTCTCCACTCACTTCCCTGTCACCCCACGTGCCTTAACGTAGCTTCTAGAAGCATCTGTTCCATGATCTTCCCAGGCACAGAGGTGAGGTTGACAGCTCAAGAGTTCCCCAGGTCCCCCTCTCTACCCTTTTTAACAATGAGTGCCATGTGTCCCTTTGTCCAGTCAACAGGGACTTCACCTGACTGCCAGGACTTGTCAGATATCCTGGAGAGTGGCTGGGCAACTACGTCAGCCAATTCCCTCAGAAAACCTTTCACAGTTGTAGTCATCGCCAGGCACTGAGCCCTTTCGTGGTATGAACCCCAAGAGATGTTCTCAAGGTGACGTTTTGGTGGGCTGTAGCATGAAATCCATGGGCTGGTCCTCCAGGTGGGCTTGCTCTGCTATGTAGAGCTCACCACAGGAATTCGGCTCTTCCCTTCCATATGCAAGAATGTGACAAGATAAAAATGAATGTTCCTCCCCACACTTTCGTCCTGAAATGCTCACTGATGTGCTGGACTAATGAGGACAATGTATCTGCCACTGTTTCAATACTTCCTTTCTCTCTAATTTGAGAATTGCCCATGGCCTATGACAGATCGAGGCTGTGTGTGATGCAGTGGTAGATAACAGTGCTCACACCCAGCTGTGTGCAGGAGGCGGTTTTGGCCAAGGGAATCTGCTGGTTATGAGTAGGCTCAGCCCTTGGAAGAGGATCTCTATCAGTTCTTGTTTGCACCTTACAAGATACTCTCTGGATGACTAGTGTTTGCGCTTGGTCTGACAAGCTGATCTTTCTCAATTTACTTCATATATTTATTCCCCACTTTATATGACAAGGAGACAACCCCCATGTGCAAAGATAGGAGAATGCACAGCAACAGCTGAAGGTGCAAGGAGCACCTGGTTGACCTGAAGAAGGGGAGGAGAGGGCTCCCATGTTACGCCCCATGTCTGTCTACTCTGCCCATGGCTGTCCATGCCTGACACCTCTGAGAAGATGTCAGCTTTCCTTGCCTTGTAACACTTCATTAAGCCTTAACCAAAGAGGCTACAAAAGGTAAGATCAGGTGACTGGGCAGCAAAGAGTGCCCCAAAGCTCTAAAGATGAGCAGATGAGCAATAGATTAAAAAAAGTTAGAAGGTCAAAAAAGACGACAAGGGAGAGACCTGCTTGCTGAGCTGCCTGACAACGTGTCTCCCTTTAACTGGGTATCCCAGAAGTGGATCCACAGTACTCTGCAGGGCAGAGTAGAGGGGAAGGAGAATGTCCCTTGACCTGCTGGTCATGCTTTTCTTAATGCACCCCAGGATACCACTGGCCTTCTCGGCCACAAGAGCACATTGCTGGCTCATGGTGAACTTGCTGTCCACCAGCACTCCCAGGTCCTTCTCTACGGAGCTGCTTTCCAGCAGGTCAACCCTTACCTGTACTGGTGCAGGAGATTATTCCTCCTCAGGTGCAGGGCTCTGCACTTGCCCTTGTTGAACTTTATTTAGTTCCTCTGCACCCATTCCTTAGCCGACACAGGACTCCAGAAACAAGGGGAGAAGAAACACGATCTTTATTCAGCTAGAGCCCAGGGAGGGGTGGACACCACTGTGGTCTTCTGGGGGGTAGCTCGTTCCATGCAGAGGATTGTTTTGGCCTTGCAATGCATGGCTGCCTCTGGTCTCTAAGAGTTCCCCATAAATCACCCTGATTCCAGTAGGTGCTTTAATACCCCTGCAGCTGCAACCAGATCTTTTCTGTGCTGGACTGTAGGTGACCCAAATGTTGATGCACCTGTTTTTTGTGGTCTTCTACCCCGTGACCTTTTCTGCACAGCCTGAGGCACAGCAGGTCCATTGTGACAATTTTCAACCGAGGCAAAGAGACCCTGTGCAAGTCTCTCCCAGGATGCCTGGGAAAGAGGAGTGCTGTGGGACAGGGACATCTCTAACTCCAGTGGCCTTTCCTGTCTAAGAAACAGTTTTAACTGCCCTCACCTCTATACAGTGCACAGTAGGGAAATTCCCAAAATGCTCCAGTCTGAGAATGGACATGTTTAATACAAATACCCACCATCCCTCTTAATTCTAGGCAGGGCGGAGTATGTTATCTTGGTCTGCCCTCTCCTCCAGCTTCCTTTCCTTCCCTGGCTACTTTCCTACTTTTACCTTTTTACCTCTCTGTTGTTGCAGGAGAAGAAGGTTCAGCTCCCTCCTCGCCTGCAGAGGCTGGAACCCAAGTCTCTCATGAAAGCTCAAGTGGACTTGAGTGGGTACTGAAGTGAAGGACTCTCTCCAGCT
>NW_010388880.1:26967-42934 GCF_000710305.1 Buceros rhinoceros silvestris | reverse complement strand
GGCCCTCTGCCCTTTCTGATGGTCATTTGCACTTTATCTTTCCAATCATTTCATGCAAAGTGGAAAAGCTTTCTAAAGGAGAGATGTGGAAACCTCACCCATGGCCACCTGACATTCAGGATGGCCCTTAACGTGGGGGCTGATCTCTTCAGTGAAGACCACTGGGTGAAGGGGGTCAGCACTGACTCTGCATTACATCTGGGGCTTGACAAAGCCTTAGGAGATGGACCGATGGGCCAGTGCCTAGCCTGGAACTCTTCTTGTACACTGCCTGTGTTGTACGAACATAGCCATTGCTTGGCCAGGAATGTGCCATTAGTAGTTTCCATTGCTTGGCTTTGGTGAACGGTTTGACCCTGAGAGTTTGCAGGGTTCTCCTCTGAGCCTCTTCCTTTGGTGCAAAGTGTATTCGTAGTCACCAGAACATCCGTGGTGCGGGAAGGCCAGTGCTGGTCTGCATTGCCTCTGCTGTGGTCCATGGAGGGCTCCTGTGCAGCTAGAAGGTCTCACCTCCCCTGTGCATCTGAGCAATTGTGTGCGGCTACCCATGGTACTTCGTGAGGCATCAACCTGCGTATCAAACAGGATTCTGAATTACCTGTCACTAAGGTTTGCCAGGAGAAACTATGGCACCATTTTGTCAGATTCTCTTGTCTTTTGTTTGATTTTGGTGGGAGCTTTTTATTAGCACGAGTTTCAAAGCCTGATCTTAATAACATGATCCCATGATTATCTCGTCTTGCACGGGTCTCCGTGCAAAGTCTGTTTGTGCTGGTAATTAGAGGGGATCTCCTGAACGCACCGTTTGTGTGAGGCAGAGCTGTGGGTGACACATGAGTTTCTGGGGAAAGTGTGAGTGGAAGCTCCTGTTCAATGCTGTTTCACACAAAGGGAGGATTTCGTGCAGGCATCACCAGGGGCAGATTTCCCTGGTCATGCTGCAGAACCAGTTTCCTGATGGGATGAGAAGGAGATGAAGCCGGCCTGAGCATCCCACGGGTTGGCATCTCATGTATGCCCAGGGAAGGTTACTTGGAGCTCAAAAGCCCACAGCTTTCTGCCAGGTGTGGGGCCAGTCATCGTTGGGAACCCAGTGCCTTGTGCAAGACCCCTCTTGCTCTTGCATTACATAAATTATCTCTCTCGTGGAACTGGTTTACTTTCCATCTAGTGACTCAGTGAACTAACCTTGGCACGTAAAAGCCTTTGTGTACTGAATAACCCCTAGATAGCATCATTTTTGGAAGAAAAGGAGGATGGGTGGAAGGACCACCCAGACCTCCTGACCTCTGCCACCCAACCCAAACTCAATTGCTATGGCAGTGGCCACTGAGCTCAGGTGGCAACAAGTGTATGAACTTCTTCTGGTGCCACAGCCACGATCTGCTTGTGGTACCTCAACTCCCGAAGACCTGTTTGACTCAACCCATGGAGACCTTGGCTGTAAAAAAGGTCTCCTGAGTTATCCTCTCTATGCCCATCACCTGAGAAAGAAAGCTGTCTCCCTGATCTGCCTGTGCACACCCGCATGCTCCATCATGCCTGTGGTAACTTTTGACTCATTCATTTCTACAGGAGGCATGGTGGGAACTCCCTCCCTGGGCATGGGTGGTTACAGGGAATGTTCCTCTATCTCCCTTTCCACCTCTCACAACTTCCTTTTTGATTTTATTACACAAGTTTCTGGGGTTTTTTACTCTAAATCTTGTTGCCAGGTGTTTTGGGATGTGCCAGAGAGGTATAACACCCCTCCATCTGGGTGTCATCTATTTGGCCCACCTCTGTGTTCCCATGTTGACAGCTGGTGCTTCTGTGACCGAAGGGAAATGTGCCAGTGCATAAAATTCCAGCTCCTCGTGGACTCTTTAATGGTCTTTCTCCTGGGAAGACCTATTAGAAATCCTCTCCCTCCAAGGCTCAGAAATATCCCATGAGGACTTCACTGCCATTTCTGTTTCCTGCATCTCATTTTTCAGAATATCACCTTCCGTTTAAAAGCCATGCCCAGCAGCAAAACCAGCCCTCTGAGATGGCATTGCTCCTCTCCTTACATCTCTCACTCTCCCCACTGATACAAGGAACTTCTCTGCAGATCTGACACAATGGACCAAGCAGTTTCCAGTGTTTCTTTGCCTCTGGGCCTTTCCACGTTACTTCAAAGCACAGCTGAAATCTCACTGTTTGTTTTCAGTGTATCTCCCCTACAGATTTATTGCTTTTCCTTTGTAACATATCCTACTATCACTAGACATAGCAGCAGTAATGAATCAATTCCATGAGATCCCTGATGATACAATTTGATACTGCTAGACATGGTAGAAACTTTCAAAGATGTTTCCTGCCCTGAAGTGCTTACAAGTTCAAAATCCTGCCTAAGACCCATTGAAGCTCATTGGAAGAGTTGTACTAAAACCACAGGTAGCTCCAGGGAGCTCCAAGAGCAAGGAGCGATGCCGTCCCTATGGTGGTTTGATTGGAAATGCTGGGTTTAATTTCACGGGGTCCTTGGTCTTTAATACCTATGAATCCCAAATCCTTTTCTGGAAAAAATCTGAATATTTGGCCACAGAATGGGACCTTTGGTTTCTTTTGTATGTCTTGGAGGCACCTCTGGCACCAGAGCATTCACACTTTGTTTTAGTTTGCACCTTCTGGTGTGAAACTTTCTTTACTGCTGTCGGCATTCAAATTTTCCCCATGGCTATTTTCTGCTGACTTGAAATCAGAAAGTGTTAGAAAAGAAGACCTGGCATTTTTGAGCAATGCATTCTAGGGAGGTTTCTTATTTCTCCCCTCCAAGGTGTATTACAGCAGTGGATGGACACCCCTTGCCTCTGGGCAAGAGCCAGACAAGGTTAGTGGAGAGGTGGTAGTGATTATAGGTCTGTTTTGTGCGGGACACATAACCCTGCCTCCAGTTTGGGCATCCTGCAGGTCAAAAGGTAGGGTTTGGCTAGGAACTGCTTCTCCTGGGCCAGCTTGGGTGTGGAGGTTCCCTAGGTGGGCATGATTGCCACATGCATGCCACACGCCTCCTTAAGAGAAGGAGCGCATCCTCCTCCTCCTTCTCCTTTCCCTTCCTTGCTGCTCCTTGGATTAAGTTTTCTTGATGTAAGAGAGCTGATTGGGCTGTGACCTGAGTTTTATATAATGTGTTGTGCAATGCACTTTGTGTAATCAGAGGTTTCTTGTGTAGTTTACTTGCCGGCCATTTGCCGAATAAAGAACCAGGCCTGATTCCTGTTACATGGGAGAGGGCTAAGTGGAGGGGCGCACACGGGTTTGCTGTTTCTGGGCTGCTCGCTGACTGGGAGGGTGTAGAGTTAGAGGGCCAGGAAAGCAAATCCATGCAGCTGTAAGTTCAGTGGCTCTTGGTCCATGACTATCCAAAGTGTCTCCATTTTCCTTAGAAAGAAAAAAGGCAGAGCTTCAGTTTGACATCCTGAGGGCCAGGTCTAAAGGGGGTTCAGCTGCCCCCACTTTCCATGGGTTATCGTGGGAGTTTCACGCATGGCTTTCCCCTTTGATGCCTCAGTGATGAGTTTGGAATTAGCCCTCACCAGTTCCTTGCCAAAGAGGCTGGCTCATGCTAGAAGGTGGGTCAGGAATGTGAGGTGAGGTTGTGATTCAGGCTGTAAGCTGAGGATATGACCCCTGCAGCATGAGATTAAAATCCAATTCCTCTTGCAGCTGCAGCCTCAGTTGGCAAATCGTGCCCGCCGTTCATGCTGCCCACTGAGGTGGTTAATCCATCAGCGGGACTTCATCTGTGCCTGAGGAATGGAAGCATCCACACCCAGGCTGTGACAGAACAACCAATGGCCTGGAAACAGCCAGTGCAGGTGCCAAATGGAAGAAAAAAAGCTATGGGGCCCTTTCATGACACAGGGTCTGGCTCAGCAGCGCTCTGGCTCGTTGTGTGGACAGCACATGAGTTGTATGAGGGAGAGGTCACATGGGGCGTGGCAGCATCCTGAGGCTCTCCGGTACTCCCATCAGTCCTCTACAGCCTTTCTCCCCTCCTATTAAAGGAGCAGGTGGGTCCTTCTAGTTGAGATTTCTGGGGTTGTGCTGCAAGTGTGGCTGTGGCATGGCTTGGCTTGCACAGCCCAGTGAGGTGAGACTGGCTTAGTCCATCTCACTGAGCATCAGGGCCCTTGCAATGCTTCTCCATGATACAGAAGCTCTGTGGGGGCTAACTTGGAATTTTATGTTCTTCTGTATTCCTTTAAATTATGAGTAATTCACAAAGGCAAGAGAACATGACACCTGGCTGTGGTGAGCTGCAAGGTTGAACAACGTCCTACATGGAAAACTACAGCAGGGGAGGCTCTAGGGATTTTGGGTGCAAAAGCACTCACTTCTTGGTTGAGTAAGGGAGCTACTAGTGATTAGGAGATTCTGATATAAAGCAAAGAAGATACACACACAATTTGTTGGACCTTTGCTCTTCTTAATCCTGAACTTCTGTGACCTGAACTAGCTGAGAAACTTGATGCTAGTAGAAATATTTTTCAGTGTGAACAGAAATAAAATAGGGAAAATTCATGAGGCAGACATTACCAGACCCTTCATGGATCTGCTTGGATTGTCCTCACCCTGCCTGCAGGAGGTGGAGTGCTCTGGTCTCACTGGGGAGTGTGGTCTGTACATGAGACATCTACATGAGACATCCTGCAAAACTCCAGTCCACAGAGCAGTTCAAAGTAAAGTTGTTCAGTCAAAAGTCTCTAGACTTAATTCTTTGGATAAAACTAGAAGATTTCCTGAGACTTCCCTTTCATCCATCCTCTTGTTTCTTGCAGCTATTTTGCATTGGATTTCAGCTTTCACTGAAGCGTGTATGAAAGTTCATGAAGGCTCTGATGGGTTTCCTGGTCACCGTTCTCAAGAGATGCCATTACTTGTTTAATCCATCTCACCCGTCAAGCAGCCAAGACATAGATCACCAGGTAGACGTTGAAGCTCCTCCTTTGCTGGAGCTCGCAGGGTCAGTACCGTCCACAGGAGAACTGTGAAGTGAAAACAGGTGCATCAAGATGACATTTTTTGCAGTGAGGCAGGTTGTGCTAGGTTACAGCTTGGGCATTAGCAAAGCTGCACTTTTCACTTTTGCTTCTGGGAATCCCCGCCTGGGTTTCCTTGTTCTCTGGAAATAACCAGAGCTGCATAGTGCCAGGACTGCAATCACATGGACTGCATCTTGCATCGAGGAATCAGGAAGTGTTGGGAGAACTTCCCACTTGGAAGCAGAGATTTAATTGGAAAATGAACCATGTGACTCATTGAAGATGGAATAGAGGTTGTCAGTGAGTTGTCTACTGTGGTGGTCAGATGTCTCCATGGAGAGGCTGAACTAAGTAATATTTTGAATAATTCAAAGGTTTTTTCCTTGCAGTTGCATTATGGAGTTTAACCTGCCGGTGTTACAGGCCACCATACTTTCACCAGGCCCAGCCCCATCAGCTCTTTCCTCACTGTATTTTGTTAGCTCTGACCAGAGAAAAGGAATGCAATTCGAGGAGGATGACGCAGATTTTGGTATGGATGCAGGAAGAGTCCTCTGAACAAACAGGGGAGAGGCAGGCAAACAGTTGGGTAGGCTGCAGCTGTATAGAAAAGGCTTTGGAGGCGGTTGTGGTAGTTATCAGCTGACCACAAGCCAACAGCATCATGGCAGTGTAAAAAATAAAGGAAAAGTTAAATATCCCCGGGATGCAGCAGTGTTTGTAGGACACACAAAATACTTCCAACAGTCTGTTAGTGTGGACTATATTACTGCCTACGAGAAGCTCTGGGCACTACCCTTCAGGAAAGATGTGTAGCAGAGGGAGAGAGTCCAGAGAAATGCCACAGAAGTGATTGGAGCGTGAGGAAACATGGCACATGGAGAAGGACTCATGGGACCATCGCTGTTTAGTCTAGAGCAATGGTCTGTGGTGTCTTGTGTTTGGGTCTATTGATAAAGGCTCTGGATGAGGTGGCTAAGAAAAGCATGTTTCTATATGCTTTAGAGCTGTCGACAGATATAATATCTCTAAAAAGGTCTGCACTTGCAGGAGAACTTATTTAGGGTCCGACACTGAAGTGAGAGACATTGAACAGCTGCTGTTGCACAGAGAAGACTGGAAGGGGCCCAGTGTCAATTTTTAAGTGTTTAAAATATAAGGATGATGCTGTTCTCTCAGGTGGAGGGACAGAAAGTTAGGAGGGTGCATTGTAGCAATAGAGATGGAAAGAGTGAAATCTCATGGAAAGTAGGACCTCTGGGTCCTGGAATCTGTCATCAGGGCAGGCTTGATACTCCCACAGGGGAATACCAAAAACAGGCTAGATAAACATCTCTCTCTAGTCACAAGGATAGGGGCGACCCCTTCTTGGCTCTCTCGAGGTCACTTTGCATCCCAATTATCTATGATTGTGTAACTAACTAGTGCTAATTTATGGTCATTGTTATCTAATACATTCATGAACACAGCTGAGAAGGGAGTGAGCAACGAACCAGTTGTCACCTAACTTAACTGCTCACTTCCTTTTTTGGATTAGCAAAACTATATTGAGCAATACTGATCCACTAATCCAGCCCCAGGTATCAACAAATTGCCAAGCAAGTCTCCACGGTCTGTTTTTCTATGATTCTGCATCACAAGACTGGCATGTTGATTCTGGGAGGTAAATATAGTAGCCTCATTTAATCCTAACTTTTCACAGTACTGACAAACAAACCTTCCTGAACGTCATCCACCTCTCCCTTAATCGGCAATGTCTTGAATTTTACCTGGTAGCAGCAAGACAAAAGATAATTCCCGGAACAGCAGGCAGAAATCTTGGCTGCGATGCTACTGCTGTTGTTTGTCAAGGATCTGATTCCTCTTAAAACACTTGCTGTGGCTTGAAGAATGCAAAAGCTGCAGTTATTCACCACACTACCTCTATTTGCTAGAAAGGAGAGGTGTTTGAAACTCAGTCAAAGCCTTGTTTGCGTAAGTATTTTTAGAGGCAGCACTTCTTGCAGAGAACTTCACTAAGAGGCAGGAAAAAGAATCAAAGACCTGGTGGACTTGCAATGTGGTTTAGTTTAATTTAATGAGGATGAGCTAGGAGAGGTAAGGTGGTACTTGCACTCTGCATGGTGGATTCCGGACCTCTGTAATCTCAGTGCAAGGGAAGAGGCTTTAATTTTTGTATTTTTTCCCCTATTTTGTCTCTATTGCAGTTACATTCACTGCAGTGTATTTGCAGTTTCAAAAGCTTCTTGCCTCGCAAATCCCTGACTGACCTGTATGAAAAGCTTTGGTAAGTCAAGGCACAGTTTAGAAGTGGGGCAGTCCTCGTCTTTGGCATGCGATAACTCATTGCTCCACATTAGCGCCACAGCACTGATGAAAATTCACCTCACCTCAATGTGGACTCCACTGGGGCACTTATGAGTGCTGTCTTAACAGAAGAAAAATTTTAATATTTTAAAATTTTAATTTTTAAAAAAAATCTTTGTTCTTGGGGAGGGGGTTTCCACTCCAGAGGGTTTCCTGGAGTAGAATCTACCGAATCTACAGTTAGTTACACAATCTACAACATAGTCAAAGGCAAAGTTATTTTGTAGGGTGTTGGAGTAAGCATAAAGTTAATGGTGTTTCAAGCTAGCTGCGATCCCTTTGCAGAAAGGCCTTGCAGGGATTACAGCTCTAACTGGGCTCACCCTTTTGCCCAAACTAGTAGAGGAGCTGCTGGGAGTATCATCAGTAGCTAAGAGGCTTCACACGCAGCAGCACAATGTCCTTGCTGCAGAATCTTTACACAACTATCAAGAATAATCTCTTAGGTTGAATGGAGAACCACAGGTGGTATTAATAATTCCTATGAAATCAAAGAAATCCTCTAAGACTATTATTCAGAATAAGTCATCTAAAAACTTGTCCTGAGATAGCAAGTCTCAGTAACTAGCCAAAGCACAATCAAATCCTACTGGTTTTCTTTCCTATTGAAATTTCGTTTGTGTTTCTTCTCTAGGACAACATGTCCTAATCATGAGATTAACAGCGATATACTGAATTAACCAGAATGTTTAAAAACCCCATTAACATTTGTATAGGTTGGTCTGATTTGTGGGCAGTGGTTAGATACTTTGCCCCACCCAAGGAGCAGAAGTCTCTGATATGTCATTTTGTTGAGACTTTGCCGAGTCTGACAATTATGCTATGTGATAAGTGCTTTTATTTCTGTTGTTCCTCTTGCTGAGATTGTTTGTAGAGAGGGTGTGATGAGTGCTGAGGGATGAGGATAGAGGACACATTTACATGTTCGGTTCAGAGGTTTTTTAATCATCACTTCTTTCCAAAATCCCAATTCTTTTATACCTGTCTGAATTTGAAGCAAGCTGTTGTGTTGCTCCATGTCCTTGCAATGAGTCAGTGTCCTCGTGGGGTTAACTTGTTGAAATTTTCAGCTCATGACTTTGTAGACTCTTTAAATCTTAGTGAAACTATTTTTTTTTGCTCTTTTTTTCTTACGTAGAGAATTCATCTGAATGGGTTTCAGTTTGGTGAGATGCCATTCTAGATTTTTCAGAGTCTTGCAGGAAATGGAGATTTTGTCCCACATGAACTGGGCAAAATTTACTATTTGTATAAAAGTCCTCTAGCATGCAAGATGTCTTTTTAATGAGATTAGTCCTTGGAAAAAAATCTTGACACAAGTTCTTTTTAAAAAAATCCCACCCTCTTTTCTTTCTAACATCCTTCAGATCTTTCTGAATTTTCTATGTGCTGCCAGGTAATTAATTTCCTGATTCGTACAAATACTCTGTATTCTGGAGGGGATCATTCTAACAATTTATTTTTGTAGGGATTTTGCCGTATGCAACATAAAACCTCCCAGATTTCGTAAAAAAGCAATGAAGAAATAATCAGACAAAGGTTTGCTTAAGGCAAAAAAAAAAATACACACTGAAGAACTTCTTCAAAGAGTTTTGTCACTGCAATCAGTTAAGGAATAACCAAGGCTAGTTAGAGTCTTGAATCAGAAAGTTAACCAACACCTGTAGCAACTTTTCCAGCTATCTATCCGCTTGAGATGTTTTGGGGATAGAAAGAACATACTGTTCACACAAAATCTGCAGTGCGCTTTGCCCATACGTAAACTAATCTCTTTCCCAGAGTAGTGTTTTTCTCAAGCAGAGCACAGGCTCATGTTTTTCTGACATAACTAATGGCTCTAATAACACCCTCCCACATCTTTGCTCCTGGCCAACAAGCCACGCAGTATTTCTTGCACAATAATATCTCACTGAAAAACACAAATATCTTTCAAACCTTGTTTTCCTCATGTAGATGTTGTGTCTGCACTAGGTCTGATGTTTTGTAAGTGTAGGAGTTTCTTTGCCATAAGACATTAATTGTTTCCTTGCCTTTTGGACCAAAGGGTGATTGATTTCATATCCTGCTATGTAAAGCAGGTTTCTAAGTTGCATGTAAGGATTATTTTCTGGCTTGTGATTGAGTTCAGGTGAGTGTCTTGATCTGCTGTTTGCATCTAAATTACTACACAACACAGCACCAGGGGAGGTGACAATTAACTGAGAGCTTCCCAAACCACATCGCTAGTTGCCTGTGGTTGTCTGGGTTTCCTTGTCCACCCTGGTACAAGTAGCTTGATTTCTTCACGGTTTTCAAATTACCCCAACAATATGCAAGCACAGGTTTTTTAACCCTTTCCCAGTAGTGCCCCAGTTTGCACACACCTCTGGGCTGGGCTTGAGATAGCAAATCTCAGTAACTAGACAAAGCACAATCAAGTCCTACTGGTTTTCTTTCCCGTTGAAAGTCTTACTTGTCTCAAGAGGCTCAGCAAGGGCAGGTCTTAGCACCAGAAACCCAGGGAGTGCCAGGTCCTAGTGGACTCAGCGCTGCAGAGGTAGGAGGTCTCAGGGAACATCGCTGAGCCACTGACTGTTGGATTGAGCTAGAGATAAGGAGCTGCCCTGGGAAGCACGAGCAGTGGAGGAGTCTTTTTGCAGGAGGAATTGAGTTGGGGTACTTTTCATTTACAGCTTGCTGGGGGCATTGGGGCTGGCAATGCCCCTGAGCAGGATGGGGAGAGAGATCTGTGACTGAACATGGAGAACAAGAAGAAGTTGGATGTGAGATTGATTAGCTTGTTCTTTGAGAGGAATTCCATCAGCCGTGCTCGCTGGATGGGTAGGGACGATGTTTTCTCTTCCAGGTTAATGACCAAAACCATCTACTTTAAGACAACAGAAGGAAGAAGTGTCCAAATTCAGAAGCAGGGAGCTGTGGAGCTGATGGTAAAGGATGTCCCACATGCTCTGCCTGCAAATTGGGGGAAGATCAGGGGTAATTGAGATTAGGTGGTAATTGCTTCCATCTCACAAGCAGGAACACAGCAAACCATGTAGCTTTGTGCTGAGTGGACTGTTGTGGCTGAGGTTTTTTTCTGAAAAATGGACCATGCCAAAAAGACTTTGCTCCAGCAATGAAAGTTTTGGGAGAACAGCTTGGGTGTGGGCTACATAAAATAAATGGAGAAGTGGGGTGGCTTACGTGGCTCAAGCTGGGGACAGATGACACTAGATTTGGTCCTAACCATCAATAAGAACCTATTTCTTGGGTGCATGCTCATCTTTTGGGTAGGTTTCCTTCCTGAACCCCCTCAGGCTATTTCAGCAGCAGCCTGATGTGACTGGTGAGCATCCCCAGCCTGGGAAAATATCTTTCAGCACCATGAAGATGTGACTCTTGCTTGAAGGTTCTGGCTAATTCTACTCAATGCCAGCTGCAGAGGCATCCCCGGGGGGAGGGAATGGCATTAAAAAAAAAAAAAAAAGAAATAACAGCGTGAAAGTACAACCCGACTTCCCTTTCTCCCAGCTGCTGATGAATAATGCTCTTGCATTATGATTTGGCAGGCTCTCTTTGGCACGGAATGACTGTGGACAAGGTGAGGCAACGCTTTTCTGGGGAGGGGATGGATGCGTGGAGGGAGCCTGGCCCTGGGTGCCCAGTGTCTCAGCCCAGATGGGTCTGGCAGAAGAACTGAGAGTGGCAAGAGGAACAGGGATCCTGTGGTGAACTTGAGCAGAGGGGTGCTGCTTCTATCCCTCCTCGCTGAATCACTTTCATCGTGTCACCCAGGGCATTATTCAGGGAGCTGGACTGACCGGCTGACAGCAGCTCCCTGCTTCTTCCCTTTATCCTGCTTACTTTACTCTTGTGGGTTTTCTCTCAGCCCCTGCTAGGTATCTGCTGCTGAACACGTCCATGTCTCTGGTTCCCAGCCAGAGTTCCACACCCTTGGGTTTATTCTGGCCTAACGCTTGAAGAAAGGTCTGTGCTATAATCGGGTACTGACTGATGGAAGCCATGAAGTACAGATCTGTGTGGGCAAAGGTGACATCTCTCCCATGCAAAACACTTGCACGCACAGTGGTGTTGTCCCCTAAACCCAGCAGCAACCCGCAAAGACTCCAGTGAATGCTGCTGCTCTGGCATGAAACCTTGAGGAGGAATTGGGAAGGGGGTCAGTGGTATCAGCACACACTGGAGCTAGGAGACCACAATTACCAGTACTAGCACCCCGGTGATGCCTGCAGGACCCTTATTTTCCCCAGCTTATGTGGGTGCCCCAACCCCGTCTACATGTCCCTGCCACGTGCAATACTTGTGGACTCCATAATGGGCTTCTGTTAGCTGTGCCCCAGGCAGGTTGCAACTCACACCAAACCTCTCCATTTGAAACCTCCAACTCTTCTTACTGATCTGTCCCTCTGTCTTGT
This sequence comes from Buceros rhinoceros silvestris, assembly GCF_000710305.1. Classification (NCBI taxonomy): domain Eukaryota; kingdom Metazoa; phylum Chordata; class Aves; order Bucerotiformes; family Bucerotidae; genus Buceros; species Buceros rhinoceros. The sequence continues at coordinate 31,143 of NW_010388880.1, read as the reverse complement.
CTGTGCTGTTTCAGGGGTGCCCTGCCAGCAGTCGCGCACTGGTCTCCAGCTCCACCAGTACTGAAGAAAGCAAAATAATAACTTCCCATGCCCCAGTTCTGGCTCTCCTGTCCTTATCACCCACACAACAGCCATGGTTTTCTTCCCCTGGACACTACAGCCTCTTAGTTTTGTTTATTTAAGTAATTTACATTCTACCTGAACCTGTTCTCCAAAGTCCTCTCAGGCTTACTTGTTAGCCTGCTCTTGTACTGCCTGTGAATCAGCGAAAATACTGACCAGGAGGATGCCCAAGGCTGGCCTGTCTGAGCATCCTTTTGAGGGGTTCCTGTAACTGAGAACATGCTTTGCACAACAAAGTTTCCAAGCACAGATTTTTTTAACCAGAGCTGCGGCCGCACTCTGTTGATTTTGTATTAGGATATCATGCAGGAGAGTGCCAGGAGTGGACCATGAGGTAATCTGCCAGGAAACAGGTTTGGTTTGACATGCTTTCTTCTCAACAAACCCATCTTGGCTGCACCTATCCCCTCTTTACATTCCCAGCACTTACAAACGGATCAGTCAATAGGGCCGGGGGGAATCTTTCCGGGTATGGAAAGTGGCTTGGCCGAGCTGCGATTCCCAGTGTCCTCCCAGGCCTGCTTTTTAAAGATAGATATTGTGTTTACCCTGTACCAGTCCTATGAGAACACCAAAAGATCTTGAAGATCATGACTAATGGGTCCATGACTAATGGGTCCAGCTGCTCCTTAAGTACCCCTGGTTTATTAAACTCTTTATTAAACTGGGCTCAACCTGTGTTTTTCCTATTCTGGACTCTTCTCCCAGCCCTTATTAACATTTTCTGTTGTTGGTAGCTTGTCCCAGTTAACCTTTTCCTACATCTGAAGCATGGCACAGACATACCAGCTTTCACCCGGTCACTTGTTGTGTGTACTCTTTTCCTGCAATCAGCAGGTCTGCATTTCTTCATCTCCCACTGCCTTCCAATGCACTCCAAGAATCTCTTCCATGGAGCCTCTTTTATATCTCACTAGCTTCATACCCTTGCAGGTTCTCCAGCTGGTCTGAGTTTATCTTTGCCTGCCTGGGCCCTTCCGTCGAGTTCATCGTTACTCATACAACATCATTTCCATCTGTTGTACAACTCCTTTCTGATTCCCAGGTCACCAGCCGGCGTCTGATGCTGTCACTGTCATGTCTCACCGCACTTCCTCTCTCCCCTGCTCATTAGGACAGATTTTCTTTGTGTGCTTAATTAAGGGCATGTTGGTGTGATTGCAGGAGAATTAATTCAACACATCATACTAAATTGTTACCTGTCAGATGAAACATAGTAACTGACACTCTCCTTCTGTTTGAGCCTGTCCTGGTTGTGAAATTAAATGGGTGAGTTTAAACACCTTCGTGGCTGGGTTAAGCAAACCCCTTTTATCACATTTGTAATGGACTAGTCTTCTGCATGCAGTCAGTTATCACATCATTAGTTTCTTGGCAGCGATGTCTTCTGATGCACTATTTAATCTCGTGATGAGTAAACACACCTGTAATGTCTTTTGATAGCACACAGGCTCTCTTGCACTTGTGTTATTGATTCAGATTTTCTTTTTCCAAAGGTCAATTCCACAAGTTTGCTGGCTACTCCTTTTTTGAAACCAATTATCCGTGTTTGAAATCCCGTCTTTGGTGCCCACTGAAGTTATTCTGATGCTACCATGCAAGATGAGACGGTAGAAGTGCTGTGGGGAGGCTGGTGGAGGACAGTTCAGTTTTACCTGAGGTGTGTATAGAGAAAAACGAAGTCCACCTTGTCTTTCCTGCTGCAGCTTCCTGTGACCTGCAGAACACCGGGGAGACTTTCCACCTGAGACTCAGAGGGCAGCTGTCAGTCCTGTCCCTTTCGACACAAATGCATCTTGCAGTGTGAAGTTGTTGTTCAGAGCCATTAGGAATCTCACAGAGAAGGAAGTTGTAGGATCTGATAGATGGTGGAAGGTGAGTGACCTCACCTTCACAAGGCCACTTGAATTTGCTTTCTTCTCGTTTGCTAATTGTGGTGTCCATTTACCTTGCAACTTTCACTGTGGCAGGAAACCCAGCTAGAGCAGAGATCCAAGTCATGAGTAGTTCAGATGTTTGCGTGCTCCTGACATATGTAAGTGTCTAGGACAATTTGCAGATGTCATTTGTTAAAATGCGGTTAGGTCTGGTCTGCCCTGATAAGAAGACCTGTGCTGGGGAACACAGAAACACTGAAGGTAGGTCCACTATTAGAACTGATTCTGTAGCATTGGTGAAACCTTGTCTCTGATGGGGTCCCCTTACAAGGTCGGTGAGGGGTCTTAGCTTCTCTGCAATGAAGAGGGGTCAGCCTTTTGGCAAAGACAGAGACGGGGGAGGAGACACAATGCTGCTGAGGGTCTGAGAGTGTGAAAGTAGTGAGTGTGGAACCCAGGACAAATAAGACAATAGATGCAGACGGGGTGGAGTTGCTCAGATGGAAATCTACCTCCTCTTAGCTAAAGAAGCATAAACAGGAAGATGCTGTGACTTATTGTTTATTTATTTTTGCTTCTTCTTGGACAGTAAGAGACAGATTGGATGTCTGCAATTTACTTTCGACTCTGCTTTCATCGGAGGGCCAGGCCAAGTCCCCTCTTTAATGATCCCTGCAGTAATCTGAAGTTCCACACCCTGGAGTCAGCAGTGCTTATGGCCACTGGTACGTCTCCTCTCAGAACCTCCAGGCAGAAGAGACAGAAGAGAGTCAGACTGCAGGCGTCCAGTGGGGCACACCTACCTTTAAATCCATTTATTTCTGTTTAGCACGGTTTACTCCCATTTATACTGAAGCCATTAAATATATTGGCTTAGGCTTTATGATTGAGTTAGTGTTATAGTGATTTATTCATGCCTACAAAGCAGATCTGGTAAGAGACTGTAAGAATAAATGCTGCTTGTTAAGACCTAGATTTTCAGTCAAAGCTGGTAAAAGCACTCAATATTAAGGTAAGCAACCGGTTTTGAAAGAAGGCAACTCAATAAATGTGGCTCAGTTTTCAGGATCTAGACCCTGACATGGCTGGCAAGGCTTTAAAAGTCAATTCCTTGAGGTGTTTTGGAAATATGCAGAGCTTGAGGGATGGGAACAAAAAAAGGCTGCAGCTGTGCAAAGTAATACCCCTGAAAAATAAGTCCATATTTAAATTGTTTGTTGTCTCTGAATGGTTGAGCTCATCCGGAATGCACAATGGGATCCTGACAGAGCAAGAGACTGATCAGGATCTCAAGGAGGTGATGGAAAGTAATAAGGAAGAATATTGCTCCTAAAAGCAATGTTGCAAGCAAGAACAGCCTTCCTGAAAGCATCACAGCCACCAGCAGAACATGTTGCTGGGCTTCTGTGATGTTCAGGCTGTACATACTGCCTCCACCATAGCTAGGAGTCACTGGGGAACAGTTTATGAAGAAAACTGTTGTCAACACAGTGGCTCAGGTGTGAGACAAAAGGCATCGGAGCGCCTGACTCTCTGAATAGCTTTGGGCAAATACTCTGACTCCTCTCCACTTTCATCTGCAATATGAGAAGGAGACTTCCCCATCGGACTGGGGCCTTCCAGACTGATCATATCTCAGAGGCACCCTGAAACTTAAGTGTATTTCCTTAAGCTAAACCTCTTTGTCTGAGGTGGGGATAGAATCAGGAGCTAGATTCTGATTCCAGGGTCAGAGAGGAGACATCATTGTGTTCCTGTGTCACAGAGAACAGCAGTGATTTTCTGATGGGAGCTGCTCACTTGCCGTAAATCTCTTCTGGGGAGTTTAGCAGAAGTCGCAAAGCAAGAGAAATAATATTGTTTGATGGTTGCTTTCACGTTGGTTCTCTACCGTGGTGAATGGTGGATAAAGTACAGGACGGCTCAGAGAGAGTGCTGCACCATCTCCAGACCACAACATGTGCTCCAGGGAGTCCTCTGGCTTTGTTCTGTAGTGTATGGCGGACACGGTTATCACCGTGCTTTTTAGATTAGGCCTGTCTGGTTTTGGGCTCTGGAAGGAGGAGAGGAAACAGCTTGACGGCCCCATGGGACCCTGGCCCTGACCCAGGGTCCTGCTGATGCTCCTCCATGTGAAGAGAGCTGATGGCTGTTGCCATTGACTTGTGGACATTCC
>NW_010388880.1:18466-26869 GCF_000710305.1 Buceros rhinoceros silvestris | reverse complement strand
ATTCCTGCTCTCCATCTGGTTTCATGGCACATCAGCTGCCCTGTCTTTCACTCTATTGAGCAGCATCAACTTGCGTAGCTCCCTTGGGCTAGTACATTATAGTCACTCGTATTAACTAAAGACCCTGGAAAGCAAATGGGGTCTTGCACTTGTGGATCCTGCTTTTGTAGGTCAGTACCATTCTTGTTCTCCCGAGGGCCTGTTTATGGAAGTTTATTCACCTTCCCTCTGTGTGTTTCCCTGGGTGTGTGAGCAGGAGAGCTGCTCAGGCTGCCAGCAGTACCTGCACCTGGCTCTGAACTGACTGCAGAGGAAATCACCATTGCTCAGAGGTGCCTGGCACTCTGCAAGTGGTCAAGCAGGAGCCACAGCCACAGGCTGCCAGGTTGATCTTTCAAACCTACTCAAGGAAGATAATTATACAGGACAGTGTAAATGCTAGGCTGCAAGTTGAGGTGTTTAAGGGTGCTAGAGTGCCTAAGGGTTTTGGCAGATCGTCTGAGGCCAGATGGTAATTCGGAGGCACCTGTAAATGCCTGAACACCTTTGTAATGTAAAGCTCTTCATCATCCATTACACGGATTTCCCAAATCCAACCTCTGCTTTCCTCCATGAACCCCTTTTCCCAAAACTCCTGTGTTCCTCGTTTTCCTCTTCTACCTTCCACAGTGCTCCTTGCAAAGCACAACTCCTCTTGAGCCGGCACTGTGGATCTTCCCTCCTCTGAGGCCTCAGCAAGCTGCATCAGCCTCCGTGCCTCTCATCCATCTTCAGGGTCCTTCCTAAACCTGGAGTGTGCCTGGAATTGTCCCTCTTCCAGTAGAGTCTATCTCTTTTGGTGCATCAACATGGTCAGCCCTAAACACTTATTAATCAGAGGATACCACCTATGCGGTCCTTGTTTGTAGAATATCTATCCTGCCCTAGCCCTCTGATGACCATCTGGTTCAAAGCCCAAGCTAAAACTTCTTTCTATCATCCTGTGAGAATTTGACAAAATATGACAAAATATTAAGCTCAGTTTCCTCTCAATCTGTCTGCCAAGTTCTCCATTCCTGGATGTTGTTCTCCCTGTCTCTTTCACTCCCGTCCTTCACATACGGTTTCTTATCTTTGACAATGAGGTTTTCAATCACACTGTGAGCATAGCCTACGTTTACAACAGCTTTTTATTCATTCACAGTAATTTATCACAGCTTTAACTATTCTAATTCTGTGGCACACGGTCTCTCTCATGAACACGATATTCAAACATGTGAATCATCATTAAACATCTGTTTTCCCAACTGGATCTTTGGCAAGATGAGTTTTTGCTCCTCCCCATGGACTTGCAGTTTGCATGGCTTTGACACAAGTATGGGCTAATGAGGCCTTGGCCCTGCTGTGTCAGGTACCTTTGTACATGCACACACACACACGTACACGTGTGTCACTGTACAAGATTAACTGGACTCTACACCTCTATCTTTATCAGCCATCATCCTCCTTCTGAATCACAGCTGAGCAAAAGCAGGTACTTATCTGCCTATTGGCTTCATGGTAACGAGTAAACAGTAATTAACATTTTGCAATCATATGGCTCCATGAATTGGATGGTCTGAAAGCACTTAATTAACATTAATTAGTCATCATTGCATAGCCCACATGTGGTTTTATTGTGCGGAAGGAGAAACTGAAGCAGAAAGGTATATCAGGATCAGGCAGGTCAGGCTTCTGTCAGAAGGGTTTGCAGTGCCTTAGTACTTCCCAGATCCTGTTGCAGCCCCATTGTGAAGACACCAAAGGCAAACTTCGGGCTAAAATCCAGAGAGCAAAATCCTGTTCAGGGCAGAGTTCCATGGGATATAGAGACCTCAATCACTGCCAGGTTATGCTTGTCCGAGGCTTTGTGTTTTCGTGCGTTTGCTGCTGTTTGATACTTTGCAAATCACATAGATTCCAGTGCAATGGGTGAGATGGGCATCTTACGGAGCCAAAATATGGGAGTGGGTCTAGACCTTGGCTGGATCTGGCCTCCTACCTTGGAGACATTTTCTCAGCTGCCCAGAGATTACATTAGCCAAAATGTCCAAATGACTTAGGAGTCAAAGTCCTTGCAAAAGTGCCTAATGGCCAGTTGAAGGACCAGATACAGATCAAAGTATTTGTATAACGGAAGATGTGTCTAGACATTGCGTGGGGTTTACAGACTAACAGTGATGTCTCACATCTGGGGTTCAGTTCTGTTCCCTAAATGTAAAAGTTCAGGTCTCTTTGAGATTACCTGCCTGTTCTTCCTGACCTCTGGCTGCTTTTTGGAAGGTCAGGGCTCTCTTCAAGGTCCTATGTCAGATCTGCCAGTTAGTTTAGGGCACCTCAGAGACATCTAATTTTGGATAACTGAATCGTCTTGCAGATGTCCTGCTTAATGGCTTATGTAGTTAGTGCATGTCCAGCACGTGTTTCACAACATCCAAGTCTGTTTCTCTAGGGATGTAGCCCTATCTCAGACACTGAGTAAGGTGATGTGAGCACTCTCTGAAGTCTTTGAAGTTCTCTGGGTGATAGGTCTAAGCTTTTTGTTAGGCTCAGTTCCTGTATTTACCTCCCACTTCTGGGCCCAAGTCATTTAGAAGCTTTAGAAAAAGATATCTCTTATCTGCCTGCTGATGCTACACCACTGTAGGACCCCTCAGAGGTTACCCTCAGAGCACTCAGTCACCCTATTATCATTCATAAGGCTCACTGCATACTGAATATCTGCTCCAGTATCCTTCTCATCCAGTGTTTGCTTTACTGAAATCAGTATCACCAGGAGGATTTAAAACTAACAAGTAGGACGCGGGTCCCCCAAGATTGTCAGCCATCGTCCTGGTTTCACTTAATACCAACAGACTGGACCTTATTATTTGCTTGTGTACATGTCTTGCCCAGGTAGAGAAGGCCTGCATTACAGTGGTGTGAGAGGACCAAGGACATCTGAGTATCCACACACTTTGTAACTGAGGACACACAAGAACTGCGTAGGTCTGCTTTCTCCTCCAGAAACTCCTGAGCATCTTGACAATCTCAGCCAGGGAGAAACGCATGCCAGGGAAACCACCTGCTATGGGCAGGCTCTGTCTTCTTTTTTGAACATTAATCTTGCTCACCGGTGATTTAAATGATTGACCTCCTTCGACAGGGTTGCACTGATAGCTGTTCATGTTAGCAGTCTGAGTGTACAATGCTGGGTGTCAGTGTCAGCTGGCCTTGAATATACAGCACTAGGTCCTCTGATACAATGGACCTGGGGACCGTCAAATGGGGAACCTACAAGATTTTACTCCGCGCTCAGCAGAAGAGGGGTTAATGCCTCCCTCCCATGCTCTCATCCCAAGGAATGAAGGGGCTTGAATGAACTGCTCCAACTGGAGGGTGATGAATAACATGGAAAAGCTTAGGTCATGTTGGTGCTTCGGAGTGGAGCTGAGCTGTCTGAAGACAAGTGAGGAGCAGCAAGAGGAAAATAGAGGATCCAAGAGCTGCTCATTAGTTGAGCACTGCCTGTCATACATCCCAAAGGAGGCAAACATAGCGGGGACTATATCTTCATGTGTAAACTCAAAGGGTTTTTTAAAACCAAGGATGCAAGGGTTTAGACTTCAGGCTGGCTTTTCTTAGTGGAAGGCTGGGCTTAAAAGCCTCAATGAACCTCTTTTAATACATGCACCTGGAGCCGTTCTCTGTGGTTAAAAAAACTCACCTAACCGATTAAAGCCCGGGTCTTACTCAGTCCTCATGATTCATTACACCCATCTCCTTCCACCAGCGCAGAGGGAGCCCAGGATAACCATTTGGTGGGAGGCCCTGGTCTCTTTATAAAGGGTTGAAACATGTTTTGCCTAAAGCCCTTAATGAGTATTTGCTGACAGTAAAGGACAGGGCGAGACTCTGCAGCGGAGACTGTCATGGTTAATACATACTTGTTTCCCCAGATTCATTCCCTTTTGGAGCAACTCCTTTTGTTTCTACCAGTCTTTTTTCCCTCCTCCATGTCCCCCGTCCCAGCTCAAGGCTCTCACCCCCGTGAGCCCTGAATTAGTGTCTGTTCCCTTCTTCTTCCCTGTCTGCAGAGACACCCCCACCCAAGTCCCCACCCTGCCTCTCTTAGCCTCAGACCGTTTATCTGCTGAGTCTCAACTCCCAGTTTAAGCCCCTTGTTTAAAATGTCTCTGTGCACAGCCTGCTGGTCCCACTCCTTCTGCTCCTTCTCCTGAGCCCCTTATCAGCTGCACACATGCTTCCTCTCTGGCCTTGCCAATGTGTCTCTAATGACAGGTCTCTCTGTAGCCCTCTCATCTGCCTCCCTCTCCTCCCATACCCTCCACAGGCTGGAAGCCCCTGCACCAGGTCCAGCCACCTCTAGGTCCCACTGCTTTCTTGCCTGACTTGGTTTCTCTCTGGGGAACCATGAGGTGGTCCCTCCAAGAAAAGAGCTTTTCCTGGCATCACACCCCAAACCCCATCCCAATCCCCATCTCTTTCCTTTCCTTTTGCTTGTCTCCTTCTCCAAATCCCAGAGCTTCCTTCCACCTTTCCAGCCTAGTCTGTTGTCACTAGTGCTCATTTCATGGTGTACTTGCCCCTCCGCTCCAGCCTGTGTTTGTTACCTCTCAGATAATCCTCCTTCCTCCTAGACACTATCTCACAGAGAAGAACATGGTCAGAGAAACTTGTCAGTCCCTGGTTTTCATTGCTGGTGCCCACCTTCTGCCATGGGGCCATCAGGGCCCATCATCCTGAGGGAACAGATCTTTCCTCTGTGGGGATGGTGTGGTGAATGACCGTGTCCATGCTAGGAGTTGCAGAAATTTTCAGAAAAGAGGTGGATGAATTTCAAAATTTCAGGGGAGTCTTGTCAACAAAAGTCTGCTGAGTATCTGCTGAGGTGACCTGATCAGCACCTGGACCACGCTGAGGTGGATTTTCACCAGTCGAGAAAGCATTTACCTCCATCTCTACTGCCCAGCCATATCTCAAGTCCCAGATCCAAGCCAGGGTCAGCAGTGTTTTTACAATGATGATTTCAAGATACACTAAAGTGTATATCTGTTACTAGTCTACTACTGGAAGTGCTTGAAATTGTCTTGCCAGAGAGGTGTATACCCCTACTTGAAGCAAATGAACAAGGTGGAAAACGTTCAGCTCCCATCAGTGCCTGTTTGGCAATGGCACAGGCAAGCTTTGTAGCAGAGCAAAGGCTGTGCTGGCAGCAGTGCTGATAAGGCATGGCAGAAGCGCTTCTGCAGGCAGATGTTTGCACGTCACAGGCAAAAATACCCCTGGCCCCTTTGCCCAAAAGGGCTTGCTCTGTGACAAGTCCTTCTGCTGTCCCTGCCAGCCAGCCTACCCCGCATGGCACGAGAACACCAGTGCACCCCGCTCCCACCCCTGTTGTACAGGCATGGCTTGGATCCCACTGCTGAAGGCAGGTTGCCCACCTCTTCCTGCCCTGTGCTGGGAATTGCTCCTGCCCTACCCCTGCCCACTCAGGTCAGGGGGACCAGTCACCCTGCGACATTTGTGCCCAGGCAGTGGAGGAGGAGGAGGGCAGTGCCTGGTGTGACACCTCTTCAGGGGGTGTGTGTGTTGGCACTGGGCACTGGCTGTGCATCGGGTGCATAGGGGTGTGCTTGTGTGGCAGCATCCTCCTGATGTGGACAGGCTGCCCCGTGGCACGTGTGGTGTGAAGGAGGAAGGGAGGATGGGTGGAAGATGACTGTAGGAGCCTGCAATGGAGGGGATAAGGAGAAAAATCAGCTAGACCTGCTGGGTTGGTTGAAATACTCGTTTTGGGCTTGGATGGGGTATTTAGGCATGTTTCTCATCCCCTTGTGGGATCAGAGAAGCATCTCTTGTCTCGGTGCATGGCCCTGCAAATACAACCTGTCCTTCACGCAGGGTGACTGGGGGAGGTCCATGCTCCATGCTGGGACAGGGTCTGTCCCTGAGCTCCGGAGGCTGCTCCGTGACACGTAGCTCTGCAGTCAGCAAGAGACGACTCGCCCCAGGGTGCTGCCATTACATAAGGGAGGGGAGACGGGTTTCCCAGTCGTAAAGGTGTTGCACAATTAATTATTCTGGCTTCACTCTGTATCCCTGGAGCTCAGGGATGCCACACAACATGACAAGTGCAGCACAGGCTCGGTGAGGCTGAGCCTCAGGCTAGCAAATCACTTCTGTTCACATCTCTTTCTTTCCACTCAGGTGTATGCTCCTGTCAAAGGAGGACATGATGGAGCACGCTCTGGAGCAGCAGCATCCAGAGTGTTAGAAAAATCTTCCAGCTCTTTGCACTGGTGTCTTCCCTCTCCCTCAACAGACACACCCCTACCAAGCCCACCAGCCTGCTTGCCCCAAGATAGCCAGCACTGTGCCTGGGCGTCTCGTTTGTACTTGTCTGGCTCAAGGCTAAAAGCTATTTGGCTTAGTGTGCCTTTCTCCTGGAAACGAAAGACCTTGTGTTTTTCCCTCCACAGTGGCATTTGTACCCTGTAATCAAGCTGCCTCTCTGTCTTCTCTCTGAAAGGCTGAACATGCTGAACTCTCAGCTTCTTCCTGCAAAGACTATTTGTTTTAGCCCTCAGGTGAACTTCCTGGTGCTGTCTTCACCATCCTTAACTTTTTATCATCCTTCAAAAAATCAAGAACACCTGAAACCTCACAGCCTGCACTCATCAGGCCTGGCTGCAGATAATCCTGTCTTGTTGATCTGCTGTCATGCGCGGTTCCCTTCCCTCCCGCTCCTCACTCTACAGCAAGCCTCTGACCAGTGGATATCTATTACTTAAGAAATGTCAGTGAAGAGGTCAGACATTGCAGTGACAACCTTTCCATTGCCATGGCCTTTCAAAAGTTGGTTCAAGTGGCCAGACAAGTCACAGCACAGTGACCCTCTACTGGCTGTCCAGCTCTCACAATGACACACTGATGGCATTGGCAGTCCTGGTGGGGAAACGGGATGCAGAACCAGAACATCATTGTTGTTGGAAATCCTTGTACAAAGAAGTGCATCTTATGTCCATGCAGACTCTTGAGAAGGGCTCTTTGAACTTTTTTGCAGCCACAGTTTGTAGCCAGCGAAAGTTAGCTTTGGTACACTCATAGTGTCTCTGCTTTCCTCCATCTTCTTTCCCATGAAAGGAGACAATAGCTGAAGTATAGTCCCAGGCAGTGACCAAAGCTCTTACACGTGTATATACAGAGCAGAGCCCAAACACTTCTTAAACCACCTGTAGGGGTGCTCACAGGACAATGGTGTAGAGCACAAGCAGGGGAGCATCTTGAGACTCAGGGAAACCAAGTTTTAGGGGCCAAATTCTCTAAAAGTTGAAGACACACAGTTTACACACATAAAGGTTTTAGCTCAGCATTTCTTGTTATGTAAGTTGACAAGGACCTTAAGGTGTTGGTCTGGAGCACATCCATTGAATGATGTGTTGTCTCAGACACAAGGATCGAAAGCTGCCTCCTTACCAAGCGGCAAAACCAATAGTGATGAAAGACAGAGCAGTGACCTGAGTCCAACAGCTCCAGCGGCTGTTGAGGTAATAATGAAAGACGTGATCATTTACTGTGGAGGTCCAAGAGCTGGTTTAGAGTTTCATGGCCCAGAATCATCCCCAGGGCACTGCACATTCCAGAAACATCTCTGAAGCACCTTATGGTAAATAGTAACAAGCAGAAAATGATCAGGGCTGGTGTCGAAGGAGCTGTGTTCCTTCCCGGCCTCTGAGGAAACTCTATTTCAGCGAGCAGAAATTAGTTCACTTCTAGATATGGATCCTTGGGAAGAGTTACTAGCAACTGACCCTGGTTTCCATGCTGCTCTCAGCAGAGCTTGCTATGGTCCAACTTGAAGTAACCCATCAGGTTTTTTAACCTGAGAGTAATCTCCCTTTACATTTACACCTCCCTTACCTCCTTCTCACTCCCTTTACACTGCTGGTGTAAAGGCTTGGTGCCACTTCTAGGACATGGGTCTTCATCCCCCAGTTTATGTCTTTCTGAAAGGTATCTCCTACCTGAGGGCTACCTCCAGCATGGCAGCACAGCTTGTAAGTGGCAAGACACTGCTGCAGACCTTTTGTCTCTTGACTGAAGCTGACAAAGAGTCTTGGCCCATTTCTGAAGGAGTAAGTGTTGGCTGTTGTGGCTGCTCCTGAGAATGATATAAAACACAGCACCAGATGGATGTAGTCCCAGAAGCAGGTCCCACCACCACCATGGTGACTCCCTTTGACTCAGCTTTGCCCTCTAACATGTCCTGGGTCTGGATTCTTGTGGGCTGCTCAGAGCCCACAGTCTTTGGGTGAACACCCAGCAGCATTTTCTGGCTCTCCACAGGAGCTGACTCCAGACAACTTGTGCTTGGAGGCCTGC